>NW_005371823.1:733239-759803 GCF_000412655.1 Myotis brandtii | reverse complement strand
AAAGAAAGAAAGAAAGAAAGAAAGAAAGAAAGAAAGAAAGAAAGAAAGAAAGAAAGAAAGAAATAAATACTAGGCCATAAATGTATCAAGCAGTAGATTTGAGCTCTCATCCTCACCCTTGCCTTCTCCTGGAGTCTGTCCTCTTTCAGGAGTTGTGTTTCCTATTAATATAAAAAGTGTTTTTAAGTCATTAAAGGGCAGCATTTCCAAAGAAGAACTTAGAAAAGCAACAAAAAAATGAAATCATTTTTTAGTTGTAACTGTTCTTAATGTATCTGTCTCTCTTTGGTTAAGAAAGAGGTTCAGCCCTAGCCAGTATGGCTCAGTGGATAGAGCGTTGGCCTGTGGACTGAAGGGTCCTGGGTTCAATTCCAGTCAAGAGCACTTGCCCGGGTTTCGGGCTTGTTCCACAGTAGGGGACATGCAGGAGGCAGCAGATCAATGATTCTTTCATCATTGATGTTTCTCTCTCTCCCTCTCCCTTTCTCTCTGAAATCAATGAAAATATATATTTTTTTAAAAGGAAAGGGTTTCAAATTTATCTCGAGAATTGACTCCCTTTGCTGTTGAAATTCCTGCCAAAATTGTCAGCATTCCCCCATTGACGGCAGAAAAAATAAAGCATTCACTACAGGGACTGCTTGTATAAGCCATCTCTTAAAGGAAAATGGCATTCCAGGGTCATCACAGCAAAGAGTATCTCTTCCATTAGATCATCTCAGCCATCCCTTCAAAGGCCTCTCTTAACTTCATGATAGAGCTTTCTCTGCCCTGCTTCTTCAGTCTCCGTGCAATG
The DNA here is from genome assembly GCF_000412655.1 of Myotis brandtii. Taxonomy (NCBI): domain Eukaryota; kingdom Metazoa; phylum Chordata; class Mammalia; order Chiroptera; family Vespertilionidae; genus Myotis; species Myotis brandtii. The sequence continues at coordinate 759,007 of NW_005371823.1, read as the reverse complement.
TGGACCTAGTATAGAAATATACAGAACTTTAGATAAAGGACCCATTGGGGAAAAAATAAGAGATCATTTCTCTTCTCTAATTTCTTTTGAATGTAAGTATTACTCTAGATGTTGTACCTTCTAAGAAGTATCTTATTTCTTAAGAAAATGGTATTACCCATTATATACTTTATTTCTCATTAAATGCTCCTAGTTTCCCCTACGTAGGACACTGTGTGTAATGATTGTGTCTTGAAATAGTTTTGTGTAGGGTACTTAACTCAGTACTTAACAGAAAATACCCTTTGATTCATAAGCTAATTTGGAAGGGACATTCTGGAGGTAACTCAGCTACTGAGCTGAAGACAGGAAAGAACTTGTGAATAAGGTCTGTCCTGAGGCCTAGATACACTGACTCCCGAGCAGTCTTCTGGAGTGGACAATCTGGTTTCCAGTACGAATGAGAGTAAAGTCATTGCTGAAGGGTCAGCTAATGTCAGTAGCAAAGGGTTAAGTGCCCATCCAGGCTGTAGTGTACCTTTCTCTGTGTGCCCCATTTCATTGCACTGGCTGCAGAACAGGCTGAAGAAGTCCACGCAGCCCCTGTGTGCAAGGTACCTGGCTCCCCCCTTGCTCTGAGATGACTTATCTTAAACCCAAATTGAAGAGGGAAGCATTTAGGGCCCCTCAGGCTGGTGGAAAGCCCTTTAGTGATGAATGAATAATGACTGGGGCCCTTGCTGACTGCGAGGATTCAGCTTTCAAAATAATGGTTCTTTAATCCTCTCTTTATGTCTCATTGTGAGATGTCTTACTCTTCTTATCCTCACATTTATTCTACCTCCCATCCAGAAACAAACACAGAAAGCTTCCTAAGCTTTTGCTCTCGAGGCTCATGTCTCAGTTACTTGATTGGAGTCACACAGCCTCATGAAACAGTTTCCTCTTAGTGGAGGGAAAGCGTTGCCTTTCAGCCATGGTCATCCCTCAGCGGAGACCCGGTTACATAGATCAGTGGTTCCCAAAGCTTTTGGTCCCAAGACCCCTCTACACTCTTAAAAATTTTCAAAGACCTCTAAAATCTTTGGTTTATGTGGATTGTACCTATCAATATTACTGAATTTGAATTTAAAACAAATTTTTAAACAAGTGTTAATCATTTTAAAAATAATAAAAAACCCATTATGTTACGTAAAGAACATACTTTTATAAAAACAACTAAAATTTTTACTACAAAAAATAAGAAGAGTGACATTGGTTTGCATTTTTATATGTCTCTTATGTGTGACTTAATAGAAGATAGTTGGATTCTTATACCTGATTAAAGAGTAGGAAGAAAATCAGCCTCAAACAGATATATCATTAGAAAGGGAAATTTTTTAATAGCTTTTTTAGATAATTGTGGAAATTCTCCTTTAATACTATAGAAAAACTCAACAAGTATAATCTCTCCCTTTCTCCTTTGTCCAAAACTGTCTTATATACCCAATGTTGCCTCACTGTCTTTGGACTTTTCATGGAATTATCATGCCTATGTGAATTTCCCATGCATACGTATTAAACTTTGATTTTCTCCTGTTTAAAAATAAAGCTCAGCAAGTAGTAGTTTCTCAAAAGTTAATTGCCATGTGGAATCTAAAGTCATATTAAAGAAATTCTTCTACTTGGTTACATAAAAATGCATTGGTCTGCCTTGCATGTTGAATGGATGTTCTACCCATGAATGATTTTGTAACATGATGCATGGTTATTGGGAAATTACTGGTTCACCAAGTAATGCAAAGCTTCCAAATTCAACATATTTATATTATGAAATGTTTTAAAATTACATTTGTTAATAACAATTTAACAAGAAAAGTCTTTAAGTATTGGGAAACTGTCAAACTCACAATGGCAGATAAACTTTTTCCAAAATTCTAGTTTTCACTTGAAAACTCAAGTTATATCAGAGAAACAGATGCGGTCATTGGTTTTTCGTGAAGTGATAGACTTACTTCTTTCATTTTTAAGAAAATTACACTTCATGAAGCAAGCAGCTAGTTTAGCTTGCAGCTCAATCACACAAGTTCTTTTCCTCAAGGAGACCACTGCCTTTTGACATGCAGAAGTGCTTCAGCATACTTCCTCCCATTTTGTCCCATGGGGTATTAAAAAGGTATATACTCAAAAGTTTATTATTAATAAAACTAGAGGGCCGGTGCATGAAATTCATGCACGGAGGGGGGGTTCCCTCAGCCCAGCCTGTACCCACTCCAATCGGGGACCCCTCGGGGGATGTCCAACCACAGGCTCAAAATCTGGGACCGCTGGCTCCTAACCACTCATCTGCCTGCCTGCCTGATTGCCCCTAACTTCCTCTGCCTGCCTGCTGGCCCCTAACCTCTCTACCTGCCTGATCGCCCCCAACTGCCTCTGCCTGCCTAATCACCCCTAACTGCCCTCCCCTGCCAGCCTGATCTCACCCCCAAATGCCTTCCTCTGCCTGCCAATTTGGTTCTGATTGGTCAGTTTCTATGCCAGTCAGCATCTCTGGGCCTATCAAGGGGGCCTGCTCAGAAAGGTGGGGCTGATCAGCAGCCCCGGTTGGAGGCCTAGAGAGAAATGGAGGCAAATTCTGATCAACAGCTGCCACAGAGGCTATGGATCAGACCCTGCCTCTCTCTCTCTGCAGGCCTCTCTCCAGGCCTGATCAGCAGCCCCCTAGGCCAGTGGTCGGCAAACTGCGGCTCTTTGGCCCCTTGAGTGTGGCTCTTCCAGAAAATACGGACTTCTGCGCATAGGCCATGAAGTTTCAATAGCACTGTATGTACGTGCACGTGGTATTTTGTGGAAGAGCCATACTCAAGGGGCCAAAGAGCCGCATGTGGCTCGCGAGCCGCAGTTTGCCGACCATGGCCCTAGGCAGTCAGTGCTGGGTTGGGGCACCCACAGTGGCCCCGGTCTGGTTGAGCCTTCGTGGGTCAGTTTCTATGCCAGTCAACATCAAAAGCTCCGCCTCCGAGGCAGCCATTGGCTCCTCACAGTTGACCCAGATTTGGTTCTGATTGGTCAGTTTCTATGCCAGTCAACATCAAAAGCTCCGCCTCCGAGGCAGCCATTGGCTCCTCACAGTTGACCCAGATTTGGTTCTGATTGGTCAGTTTCTATGCCAGTCAACATCAAAAGCTCCGCCTCCGAGGCAGCCATTGGCTCCTCACAGTTGACCCAGATTTGGTTCTGATTGGTCAGTTTCTATGCCAGTCAACATCAAAAGCTCCGCCTCCTAGGCAGCCATTGGCTCCTCACAGTTGACCCAGATTTGGTTCTGATTGGTCAGTTTCTATGCCAGTCAACATCAAAAGCTCCGCCTCCTAGGCAGCCATTGGCTCCTCACAGTTGACCCAGATTTGGTTCTGATTGGTCAGTTTCTATGCCAGTCAACATCAAAAGCTCCGCCTCCTAGGCAGCCATTGGCTCCTCACAGTTGACCCAGATTTGGTTCTGATTGGTCAGTTTCTATGCCAGTCAGCATCTCTGGGCCTATCAAGGGGGCCTGCTCAGAAAGGTGGGGCTGATCAGCAGCCCCGGTTGGAGGCCTAGAGAGAAATGGAGGCAAATTCTGATCAACAGCTGCCACAGAGGCTATGGATCAGACCCTGCCTCTCTCTCTCTGCAGGCCTCTCTCCAGGCCTGATCAGCAGCCCCCTAGGCCAGTGGTCGGCAAACTGCGGCTCTTTGGCCCCTTGAGTGTGGCTCTTCCAGAAAATACGGACTTCTGCACATAGGCCATGAAGTTTCAATAGCACTGTATGTACGTGCGCGTGGTATTTTGTGGAAGAGCCATACTCAAGGGGCCAAAGAGCCGCATGTGGCTCGCGAGCCGCAGTTTGCCGACCATGGCCCTAGGCAGTCAGTGCTGGGTTGGGGCACCCACAGTGGCCCCGGTCTGGTTGAGCCTTCGTGGTAATGGTCGTTATGACCCTGGCTCTTTATTATATAGATTAATAATTGTTTATATCTCATTGAGGACATTCTCAAGAGAAACTGGGCATTTTCCTGGTGGTGTGGCAGTAAAGAATAGATTTTGGTGCCACTGACTTGATTCATGCTAAAACACCAGCAGTTTTACCCACCATTGCTTTTGCACCATCAGAACAGCTATCAACACAATGAAAAAGGCAAATAATGCCTTTGAATTATTATGAAAGTATATTTGGCCTTACAAGCTGCCTAAAGGATCTTGGTTACCTCATGGCTCTATAGACCACAATTTTTATCACTGCTGTATAGATAGCAGTTAACCTATCTAAAGCCCACAATATGTGCCCGACATGGTTATAAGTATTAACTATTTTAATCCTCAAATGTGCAGATACATGGAGAGCCTACTAGCTTCTGATATTGATGCTGCTCTGCCACTGGATCATGGGAGCTAATTTAAATCTGAGTAATTTTCAGATTTTAGCTGCCAGGGGTGTAGAGCTCCATTTTCACAGTTTCAGAGGGTTTAGACCCTTAGAAATTCACTGATTCAAAACCAGGTTTGCTTGGTGGGTGCTAGGTCTCTAGCATGTGTCAGGCCACAAAATACATTGCTTTTGAAGGGTCTTGGGAATGTTTTCTTCCCCCACACACACAGTTTTCTTCCCATTTCTTCCTTTCATATTCTTTCCCACACTTTCTGGACCTCAGTCCTGCATCTGGAAAGCCTGACCAACAAGACTAGCCTTCAGTATCATGCCTTCAGTGAATTACACCTGTCCATCAGTAACCCAACAGTGATGAGTCTTGCTTTTTCTGTTGTGATCTTGGGGTCACATTATGTTTTCAACAGAGCTTTGTTCCCACTCATATTTATTTACCGCATTCTCCTATTCTTACCTTGAAGGACAAAGAACCTGTGGGCGATCCCTGTTCCATCTTTTCAGGCAAAGGGGCTATTTCCTTTCCCATTTGCCCTCAAGTGAGATGTTTTGCCATAAATGTTTCATTTTCTAGACTACATATTGATCTGAATTTTTAAGGCATTGTGAGGCTAAGAGCTCGCCCAAATCCTGAATTAATCTGAAAGCTGGGTTGAGTAAAAGCTAGTATTTACTTGGTTTCATTATAACTCTAAATGCCCTGTTGAAAAGAGGATGGACCTAGATTGATTGACAGTTCTGATTGTTGTTTTTCAAGTGTGGCAGGGACTGTGAATGATGTGTATTATCTCTGCAGAGAATTTTCTTGTTAGTGCTGAGACTGTAATCCTTTCAGCCCAAAATGTAGGCTAAAAGGGGAATTGTACTTACAGGACTAGAAAAACTTACGTTGGGTCCAAGAGTGTTTATGTTTTTGTCTCGCTTTCATTCCTTACTGTGAATTCCTAACTAGGAGAAAGGAACTTCTACATTTGCCTACTGAGGAAACAAGTTCATGAGAGGAGCCCAGTAGCCCATAAATAACTTTTTCCTCCAGGGGGTTCAGATATCATCTAACCTAACAGCTATTAGTCAGCAATCCCTGCCTAGTGAGATCTCCTAGGAACATCTTTTAACTGTACTCTCTGCCTTCAGTATCCCTTTTTAAGTTTTTCAGCTTATGTCTCCCATCTGAGCCTAAAATACCCACAGTGTTGATAGACACAGTGGTAAGTTAAATTAATCCTTTACATCTAGATCTCTTCTGGAGCTCTATTTTTATATCCTTCTGATGAGCCAAGACTGGATGTAGAGCAGACACCTGCCATATATAGTGTATGGAGGTAGAAAACTAGACGATTAGAGATGGCACAGGCAATGAAGCACCCATCTGAGTTTATTCCCAGTCCTTTCACTGATAGACTGTGTGACCTTCATTGTCCCCTGAGCTCTGCCTTTATTCCCAGGTCTGAATTCAGGCTCTTGGTGCCATTCATACCTTGCAGAAATGTGATAGGCAGAGCCAGACTTAGATGGAATTATGATTTAAAAGCAACATTTCTCACCTCTGTCACGGCACTTTGTGGGAGTGTGTATGGCATGGGGAGGGGTGAGCAGTGCCTACCCAGCCATTCTGGTAGGAGCCCTTCTGCTCTCTCCTCCTGCTCAGTTCTTCCTCACCCTTCTGATCATCCTCCCACACCAATGTCAATCTGCCTTTTTCAGGACCATTTAGTCAAACTTCTAAAGGTCCCACAGCTGATTCGAGTCCCACTTCAGCAATTTTTCCTTTACTTGTACAACCAGTGGTATTTCTTTGCACTAGTATGAGCCCTGAGAAATTCAAAATTCAAAGTCTACTGGTCTTTCTCTCTTGGTGCTTGTGAAAGTAGTCCATGATGCAGTGCCCGCTGACTCCTGCAGAGATCTGGGCAGCACAGTGCAGGACGTGATGGTCAGTTGTCCAAGTGCAAAGCCTTTAGGCCTGACAGAGTGTTCATACCCACTTCACTCCATTTCCTAATGTATCTGTGTGTTTATATCGTCCTTTACAATTCTTGAATCAATGGCATGGCCTAATCAGTTTGTGGTATGTGGTATCTTTTAAATATGTGAAGATAGTGCCTATGGTGGAGAAATTCCGGTGCTTAGTATTGCTTTCCTCTAATGAGGCAGCACCAACGTCTTCTCATGCCTTAACCCAACAGAATTTATCACTCCCCACTCTATCCCATTGCACTTGCACATGCCCCATTTTAGTATTTATTACATGATGTTATAAAAAATAAATATAAAATTTGATTTTTATAAAATTAAAATGTAAATTTCTAGCTTGTGAGCACCCTGAAGTCAAGAAGAGTGTTTTATTTAGTCTTCTATTTCCAGCATCTATTTAGATATAATTTAATCAGAATAGAATATTTAGCACCCTCAATATGAAATTGAGATATTCTTTTCTTGTAGCATATGAAGAAAAAGCACATATGTGTCTTTTGTCAACATATTCTACTTCTCTGCATTCTATACCCCATCCTTAGAAAGTTTTTAATTAAATTTATTGGAGTGACCTTGGTTAATAAGATTATATTGGTTTCAAGTGCACAATTCTATGATATATCATCTGTGTATTGCATTGTGTGTTTATCACCCCAAGTCAAATCTTCCATCACCATGTATTTAACCCTCGTTACCCTTTACTATCTCCCTCAACCCCTTCCCTCTGATAACCACCATACTGTTCTCTGTGTCTATGAGTTTTTGTTTGGTTATTTATCTTGTTTTTCCATTTGTTGCTTTCAGTTGTATAACCCACATATGCATGAAATTGTATGGTTCTTGCCTTTTTCTGTCTGACTTTTTTCACTTAGCATGATACTCTCAAGATCTATCCATGTTGTCACAAATGGCAGTATTTCATCTTTTATGAATGAGTAGTATTCCATTGTATATATGTACCACATCTTTATTCAATCATCTATTGAAGGACACTTCAATTGTTTCCATGTCTTGGCTACTGAGACTAATGCTGCAATGAACATAGGGGTGCATGTATCTTTGTGCATACATGATTTTGAGTTATTCAAGTATATACCCAGGAGAGGAATTGCTGGGTCATATTTTGAGTTATTCAAGTATATACCTAGGAGAGGAATTGCTGGGTCATAGGTAACTCTATTTTTAATTTTTTGAGGAACTTCAATACTGTTTTCCATGTACTAGTTTACATTCCCACCAGCAGTAAATGAGGGTTCCTTTTTCTCCCCAACCTCTTCAACACTTGTTATTACGTGTCTTGTTGATTATAGCCATTCTAACAGGTGTGAGGTGGTATCTTATACTAGTTTGCATTTCCCTAATAGCTAGTGAGGTTGAGCATCTTTTCATATATCTGTTGGCCATTTGTATCTTTTCTTGGGAGAAGTGTTTGTTCAGGTCCTCCACCCATTTTTTAATTGGATTGTTTGTTTGTTTGTTTGGTGTTAGGCTGTATGAATCTTTTATATTTTGGATAGTAACTCCTCGTCAGAGCTGTTGCTTGCAAATATCTTCTCCCATTGGATTGGTTGCCTTTTCATTTTGTTGATGTTTTCTTTTGCTATGCAGAAGCTTTTTAGTTTGATATAGTCCCATTCATTTATTTTTTGCCTTTACTTCCCTTGCCTTTGGGCTCAAATTCATAAAACTTTCTCTAAGACCAAGTTCTATAAGTTTAGTACCTATGTCTTCTTCTATGTAATTTATTGTTTCAGGTCTTATTAATTTTTGTATATGGGGACAAACAGTAGTCTAGTTTCATTCTTTCACATGTGGTTTTACAATTTTCTCAGCACCATTTATTGAAGAGGCTTTCTTTTCTCCATTGTATGTTTTTGGCTCCTTTGTCAAAAATTATTTGTCCATATAAACATGGGTTTATTTCTAGGCTCCCAATTCTGTTCCATTGGTCTGTGTGTCTGTTTTTCTGCCAATATCATGCTGTTTTGTATAGTCACTTTGTAGTATAATTTAAAGTTAGGTAGTATGATACCTCCAGCTTTGTTCCAAAAAAAATATTGTTAACCTTGATCAGCTGATGATGATGATGTGTTTTATGATTGAATAAAGTACTGAGGTACACAGCTCTCCCTGAGCTGGGATGGCCACAGTACTGGTCCTTTCTATTGTCCTTCTAGCAACACTGAAGGAACTCATCTCACAGACGATGATCCGCTGGGCCCAGGAGGACCAGATCCAGGATGCAGACCTAATCCGGATGATGTTCAACCTCCTCCGGAGGCAGTACGACAGCATTGGGGAGCTGCTGCAGGCCCTGCGGAAGACCTACACCATCAGCCAGGCCTCCGTGAGTGACACCATCAACCTGCTGGCTGCCCTTGGCCAGATTCGCTGCCTCCTCAGCGTCAGGATGGGCAAGGAAGAGGAGCTGCTCATGATCAATGGGCTAGGGTAGGTCATTCACGGTGAAGTGCAAGTCTCAGAAGAACACCATGTGGGAAAACTGGTTTACCTTGCTGTATGGATGCTCCAGAGTCAAATCATATACCATCTCTGTGTGCCCCTCCTGCAGGCACCCTGTGGGATTACATCCTTGCCACAGCAGTCACCTTTCATAACCTGACAGACCAGGCTACCTGCTAATCAGAGTGAAGGGACATTGCCAGAAGAAGTGGGGAGGAGTCTTGGAGAAAAACAGTTATTTAGCTTGAATCTGATGCAAATAGCCTCAGGGAAGCACTGAAAAAAGTTAGAGGAAGGGACAGTGTGTTCAGCCCAATAAGAAAGATACCTTTTGAGCCCATCTGCTTTTGACTAGAAAACTGCTGGGACTTCCCTCTGAAACATTACTACCTACACCTTCCTCTCTCAGGACTATCCTTGAGTGTCATTTTTGTTAGTTCAATAATACATTTTCTCATAACAGTAGCTTGTGTCTCATTCTTAGAAGCCATGTTGTCAAAAAGATAGCATTTTAGACATTAAAACCTCCTTTAGTAATATAGCACGTCCATTTTGCAGATGAGAAAATGAAGGCCTAAATAGGTTCACTAACCATCTCACAGTTTCATTTTATTAAAATCAAGAATTAGAACTGCAGCCTTTCCGCTGTTGACTGTTCCATCCCACCACTCTTGAGCCTCTATCACCAGGGCCCAGGGCAAGGGCTGTGAGGATACCAGATGGGGTGGGGGTATGTGTGCATTCCTCAAACTCATTTCCAAAGAAGAATCTTCCAGTAGAAATAAAGAGACTTTATGGAAAGACAGAAAAGCTACCAAATCAGCCTCTCCCTCAGCCCTTGCAGTAGACATAGCCTGTCCCATTTACACTGTTCACCCTGAGTGTGTGTGTGTGTGTGTGTGTGTGTGTGTGTGTGTTTTCTCATCCCTGAATTTCCGTAACACTGAAGTAAGCACGAGCTGACATCTCTCTCTCTGGTCCTTACCCTAGAGACATAATGAACAACAAGGTGTTTTACCAGCACCCCAACCTCATGCGCGTCCTCGGCATGCACGAGACGGTGATGGAGGTGATGGTGAATGTGCTGGGCGCAGAGAAATCTCAGGTAATGGCAGAACTTGACCCCTGGGCAGGGACACAGGAGGCAACCTGCTTGCAGCCACATGGCTGGAGCCCATTGATTCAGTTACTCTTCCCAGGGAGAGGGAGGGGTGTACACAGTGCCAGGAAGGAGCCCACAGATGGAGGATGCTGCTCAATGTGAGGGTTCCTTTTTCTCCACAACCTCTTCAACACTTGTTATTACGTGTCTTGTTGATTATAGCCATTCTAACAGGTGTGAGGTGGTATCTTATACTAGTTTGCATTTCCCTAATAGCTAGTGAGGTTGAGCATCTTTTCATATATCTGTTGGCCATTTGTATCTTTTCTTGGGAGAAGTGTTTGTTCAGGTCCTCCGGCCATTTTTTAATTGGATTGTTTGTTTGTTTGTTTGGTGTTAGGCTGTATGAATCTTTTATATTTTGGATATTAACTCCTCGTCAGAGCTGTTGCTTGCAAATATCTTCTCCCATTGGATTGGTTGCCTTTTCATTTTGTTGATGTTTTCTTTTGCTATGCAGAAGCTTTTTAGTTTGATATAGTCCCATTCATTTATTTTTTGCCTTTACTTCCCTTGCCTTTGGGCTCAAATTCATAAAACTTTCTCTAAGACCAAGTTCTATAAGTTTAGTACCTATGTCTTCTTCTATGTAATTTATTGTTTCAGGTCTTATTAATTTTTGTATATGGGGACAAACAGTAGTCTAGTTTCATTCTTTCGCATGTGGTTTTACAATTTTCTCAGCACCATTTATTGAAGAGGCTTTCTTTTCTCCATTGTATGTTTTTGGCTCCTTTGTCAAAAATTATTTGTCCATATAAACATGGGTTTATTTCTAGGCTCCCAATTCTGTTCCATTGGTCTGTGTGTCTGTTTTTCTGCCAATATCATGCTGTTTTGTATAGTCACTTTGTAGTATAATTTAAAGTTAGGTAGTATGATACCTCCAGCTTTGTTCCAAAAAAAATATTGTTAACCTTGATCAGCTGATGATGATGATGTGTTTTATGATTGAATAAAGTACTGAGGTACACAGCTCTCCCTGAGCTGGGATGGCCACAGTACTGGTCCTTTCTATTGTCCTTCTAGCAACACTGAAGGAACTCATCTCACAGACGATGATCCGCTGGGCCCAGGAGGACCAGATCCAGGATGCAGACCTAATCCGGATGATGTTCAACCTCCTCCGGAGGCAGTACGACAGCATTGGGGAGCTGCTGCAGGCCCTGCGGAAGACCTACACCATCAGCCAGGCCTCCGTGAGTGACACCATCAACCTGCTGGCTGCCCTTGGCCAGATTCGCTGCCTCCTCAGCGTCAGGATGGGCAAGGAAGAGGAGCTGCTCATGATCAATGGGCTAGGGTAGGTCATTCACGGTGAAGTGCAAGTCTCAGAAGAACACCATGTGGGAAAACTGGTTTACCTTGCTGTATGGATGCTCCAGAGTCAAATCATATACCATCTCTGTGTGCCCCTCCTGCAGGCACCCTGTGGGATTACATCCTTGCCACAGCAGTCACCTTTCATAACCTGACAGACCAGGCTACCTGCTAATCAGAGTGAAGGGACATTGCCAGAAGAAGTGGGGAGGAGTCTTGGAGAAAAACAGTTATTTAGCTTGAATCTGATGCAAATAGCCTCAGGGAAGCACTGAAAAAAGTTAGAGGAAGGGACAGTGTGTTCAGCCCAATAAGAAAGATACCTTTTGAGCCCATCTGCTTTTGACCCAGAAGTTGGGTGGAGTCTTGGAGAAAAACAGTTATTTAGCTTGAATCTGATGCAAGTAGCCTCAGGGAAGCACTGAAAAAGGTTAGAGGAAGGGACAGTGTGTTCAACCCAATTAAAAGATACCTTTTGAGCCCATCTGCTTTTGATTAGAAAACTGCTGGGACTTCCCTCTGAAACATTACTACCTATACCTTCCTCTCTCAGGACTATCCTTGAGTGTCATTTTTGTTAGTTCTGCAATACATTTTCCCATAACAATAGCTTGTGTCTCATTCTTAGAAGCCATGTTGTCAAAAAGATAGCATTTTAGACATTAAAAACACCTCCTTTACTTGGGTAACATAGCACGTCCATTTTGCAGATGAGAAAATGCAGGCCTAAATAGGTTCACTGACCAGCTCACAGTTTCATTTTATTGAAATCAAGCATTAGAACTGCAGCCTTTCCGCTGTTGACTGTTCCATCCCACCACTCTTGAGCCTCTATTACCAGGGCCCAGGGCAAGGGCTGTGAGGATACCAGATGGGGTGGGGGTATGTGTGCATTCCTCAAACTCATTTCCAAAGAAGAATCTTCCAGTAGAAATAAAGAGACTTTATGGAAAGACAGAAAAGCTACCAAATCAGCCTCTCCCTCAGCCCGGCCCAGGGCAAGGGCTGTGAGGATACCAGATGGGGTGAGGGTATGTGTGCATTCCTCAAACTCATTTCCAAAGAAATAAAGAGACTTTATGGAAAGATAGAAAAGCTACTGAATCAGCCTCTCCCTCAGCCGTTGCAGTAGACATAGCCTGTCCCATTTACACTGTTCACCCTGAGTGTGTGTGTGTGTGTGTGTGTGTGTGTGTGTGTGTGTGTGTGTCTCATCCCTGTGAAGTAAGCACGAGCTGACATCTCTCTCTCTGGTCCTTACCCTAGAGACATAATGAACAACAAGGTGTTTTACCAGCACCCCAACCTCATGCGCGTCCTCGGCATGCACGAGACGGTGATGGAGGTGATGGTGAATGTGCTGGGCGCAGAGAAATCTCAGGTAATGGCAGAACTTGACCCCTGGGCAGGGACACAGGAGGCAACCTGCTTGCAGCCACATGGCTGGAGCCCATTGATTCAGTTACTCTTCCCAGGGAGAGGGAGGGGTGTACACAGTGCCAGGAAGGAGCCCACAGATGGAGGATGCTGCTCAATGGCCTCCAGCCAGAGCGAGAGCTTCAGCCCTGTAAGCTCAGGAGTTTTTCTCACTTGTTCCACTGGCTTTCAGCTGCTCTGTTTACCATCCTCTGCAGCCCCACCCCCTCCCAGCTGGAATTCCTCTTGGTCCACTTAGGAGCCTGGTGTGTCCTGTGCTGGGTCAGCAGATGGCTGTTTTAAAGGAGAACAAGATCTTAGTAAGGATCCTGGCGGCATCCCCTTGGGAGTGTGTGGGTTTCCTCTGTGAGCCACGCTCCTGAGGATGTCCTGACCGGTCCCCATAAGGTGCCTGCTGTCAGGGGGAGCTCCTGCTGGCAAGGAGGAAGGAGGAAACAGGGCCCAGCTTGTCTGGGGTCCTCCTCAGAGTCAGATAGCTTCTGAAAGCAGAAGATGGGGTATGTTTTCAAAAATATGTAGAAATTTTTAGAGACCCAGGGTCCTAGGAAAGGGGTCCTACCAGTATTGAGAAGCAGAGTGTGATGGAAGAACAGATGCCAAGCTCACTTACTCCTGTCTGCGCTCTTAGGAAAGTAGATTCTCTCCAGAAGATCCCTGAGCAAAGGTTTGGTGCCTGAGCAGGTGTCAGAACATTGCTTCTTTGAGCACCTCCAGGATTCTAATGGGGGAATCAAGGGCTTCCTAGGATCCTGAGAGAGGTTAACTCTGACACCATTTACTGAGCACTATTGGATCAAAACTAAGACATGGCCAGGCCCTGGAGATGCTAATTACTTTGATCAGCAGAGAAGCCAAACACCGTCAACAGTAATAGAAGATGGCATCTCAGTGCTAATTGTGTGAATCCAGTTACCTAGGAGCTCATAGGAGAGAAGGACAGAACCAGTTGGGGAAGACTCGCAGGCTGAGAAGGTGAGGCCTTGAGGCTTCCACAACTGGAGGGCCAGCCTTTACCCAGAGGACTCGGGTTTGACCTAGTGCTGGGCCTCATCTGTCTATGATCACCCATCTCCCGCCAGCCTTTACCCAGAGGACTCGGGTTTGACCTAGTGATCATCTGTCTATGATCACCCATCTCCTTCCTGAAATTTCCCATCACAGTTCTGCCCACCCCCTTCCTAGTTAGAAACAATAGTCTGGTGTGGGGCCGTGCAATTTCACATGGTATCTAAGAATGACTGCAATTCTTGTTTGATGTCTGTTTCCTTTGAGAAAGATATTTCAAGAACTATAACTAGCTGTCAGTATTTTTGGAAGCCTCTCCTTAGGTGTATACTCTCTGTCTCTCCTATGACTAAGTCTTGGCACAAGCTGAGGTAAGGAGAAAATTTACTTTCCCAAACTGTTCACAGCTTGCCAGACTTCAGCCTAGGACTCTTTGAAGTCAGACTTTCCAGAAAGACCTCATGATAGATTCTTTTCCTGACACTTCCTACTTCTCCCTACAGATCGCTTTTCCAAAGATGGTGGCTAGCTGTTGCCGCTTCCTTTGCTATTTCTGTCGAATTAGCCGGCAGAATCAGAAGGCCATGTTTGAGCACCTGAGTTACCTGCTGGAGAATAGCAGTGTTGGCCTAGGTATGTCACCTTGTAACTTCCACATTGGGGCTCAGAGGTGACACTCCCCCTGCTGATCACTTACTCAGGGGGTGAAAGGAAAGAAGCCACTCATATTCTGTGGGATTATTTTTAATATTTTTTATTGATTTTAGAGAGGAAGGGAGAGGGAGAGAGAGAGATAGGCACATCAATGATGAGAGTGAATCATTGATTGGCTGCCTCTTGCACGCCCCACACTGGGCATCAAGCCTGCAATCCAGGCATGTGCCCTGACCAGGAATCGAACCGGGACCTCCTGGTTCATAGGTTGATGCTCAACCACTGAGCAATACCAGCCAGGCTCTATGGGATTTTTTAATAGGAAAAGGACCCCTGCCTGGTCTAAAAACAAATAAAATAATGAGTCCATGTCTCTGCTCTCCAACAAGTAGGGATGTTGCTCCCAGCCAGCACCAATGACAGGTTTGTGGGCATAGTCACACAGTTCTACCTCCTCTCTCTTGGGGCCAGGTTTATAAAATGCTGCCTGAAATGGCAGATATAGTCTGGGGACACAGCTCCTCCCAGCCCACTCAGTGGACCACGGAGCAGTGCTAGTGAGACCAAGGTCATGGATGCAGTCCCTTCCGGCCAGGCTGGCTGTAGGCAGCATGCCTGTCCTATCGGCCAACCAGCCAGTGCTTTCCGTAGCTGCAAGGTGGATAAGCTTTGTGAACCCACCACCACCACCACAAGAAAAGCATCATGAAACACGTGCCTCACTCAGTGTTCTGAACGTAAACCAAATGACACAGATACACACATCCATGCACATGAAATCTGATATATCAGGCTTCCATTTTATCAACTGCAACCTCAGGCTACCAACCTTTTTGTAAAATGCCACCCGAAGGTTTTCTTAATTCTGGCCTAAGGAGCAGACAAAGAAAAACCAAAGACAACATTGGTGACCTGATAACTATATGAGCAAATGCTGTTTGAGGCTATTTTTAAATTCTAGGTGGTGGCTCCAGAAATGGCCAAATCACTTGAGCTTAGTTGTTCAAGTGACATCTGAGTCTGTGGGGTGATCATCAAATGACGACCCCAGGAAGTTTCATGCTAGAAAAGCACTTGAAAATGCATGGTCCCAGCTAATCCCATGAACTGATTTTCCAACTTAATCTGTACTCAATCAGTAATGAGTGGGGGAATGTGTTAAAAGGAGAGGGAGGACGGAAGAAAATAGAGCTGTTCTTAAATCGGGCAGAACAGTGACCTGAGCCAGGTTTAGTGTTTGCTGTCCTCTGCTGGCCAGTTGTGTGCACTGCAGTCTCAGCTCAGCGAGGGGTGTTCTCTTGGTCCCTTTTTCTCTCTCTCTTTCCTCCTTCCTCAGCCTCCCCGTCGATGAGGGGATCCACTCCGCTAGATGTGGCCGCTTCCTCCGTGATGGACAACAACGAGTTAGCATTGGGCTTAGAGGAACCAGACCTCGAGAAGGTACCTGGCCCTGGGGAGGCACTGTGCTTGCTCTTTCCTGTGTACAGCGCAGCCAAGCCAAGCAGGTGCAGACCAAAGGCTCGGTGGTTCCATCAGAACCTCCTTCACCCTCAGTGAAAAGGGGTGGAATGTGAGTAGCTGGCAGCGCATGATAGTTAGGAGCAGAGCGTCTCCCGTGGGCAGAGATTGCCAACCTCTTAGGCATGGTATGTGGACATTTGTGTACGTGAGGCCCAGCCTCCCAGGTCCACATGGAACACTACCAGGCACCTGTGTTCCTGATCAAGTTCTGGGTCCTTGAGCTTATACTCAATGCCACACCTGACCCATCCATGTACAAATAAGACAGAACTGAGCTGCCCACGCTGGGACCATAAACTGCGCCTCTGGTGGTGGTGACTGGGGCTGACTCATCCAACCTCTCCCCGCCCCACTCTGGGACAGTTTCCTTGACCCGACAGCTGACAAGAGTCACAGTGCGTTCTCTGAGTGTGAAGAAGAGCATCCTGGTGAGGGGGGATGAGTCAGAGGTCATCCCCTAAGTGGTGGGTTTGGGAGCACATGGCAGAGCAGCTCCTAACCCTGGCGAGGGAATCAGGAAGGAGACTCAGAAAGTGATGAGCTGAGGGGTGAGTAGGAGCTAATCATCCATGTGCCAGGAGCGTTTTAGGTTTAGAGAGGAGAGCATGGTGTGCCTGAGCATTGGGGAGCAGCCTATGACAGGAGCACAGAGTTTGTGGGGGGAGTGAGAGATGAGGGCGAGTAAGGAATTGGACTTTATGCTACCATCACAATTAATAACAGAAGCGCACGCCCTACAGAATCCCTGCTTGCCAGACCCCACTCTGAATCACCTCATGTGAGCCTTGGAACACACCGTCTTATTATTGCCCCCGTGACAGGAGAAGAAACTGAGGCAGAGAGAGATTAGGTAGCATCTTCAATGTCGTGGGGCTTGTAAGTGTTGTCAGAGCCGGGCTTCAAAAGTATCCGGGCCCAGAGGCCATGCTCTAGTGAAATGACAGGGCCTCACTGAAGAGCCAGGTTTGCGTTTTAGCACAGCCTGGTTTCCATAAGAAGTGATTAGAACTGAAATAAAATAACCCCCATATACACACACATTCAAATGCTGGGCCACCATCCGTACATTGTGTGATAGCTGCCCCACAGTGCCACGGTCTCTGCCTCTGACGGGACAGACTTCACTCGAACTCTGTTATTCATACATTTAAACAGTAATAAGTAGCACAGTGTTTTAGTGGTGAGGTGAAAACCGACGCCTGTATAAAAAGGTAGCTGATGGTTCTCTTATAGCCAGACAGGGCCACAAGGTTTAGTGCTCAGTTCCCGTCCTCAGCCACATTCATCTTTTCAAATGACACTGCTCAACAAAGACCCCGAGCATCTCTTGAAAAATGCAGATATGATAAATGGAGGCCAGGGGGGCTGGGAGAGAGGGGAAGCAGGGACTTAGGAAAATCTGTAAAGGGGATGATGAGGTGTGCTGCCCCCTTTCTAGTGGTTCCAGCAGCTTAGCACAGTGCACAGACTTTGTTTAGACCAATGTCAGGAAATTTCCCACGTTTGTTCCTGGGAGAGATGGAGAAAGGGCCAATAAATGCTGCAGTTCCTTCCTTCTTTTGAACACAACAGAAATTAGGTCCCTTAAGACTGAACTACAGCAACAAGAAAACACACACACACACACACACACACACACACGAGCACTTACTTTAGGGGCCGGTGAAATGCCTGGTACCTGTAATCCTGAAAACTCTGCCTAATTCCTGCCTTGACTGATGTTTTCCTGACACTTTAAAGGCCAAATCAAATCTAAGCTCCAAGCAGAATAGTTTTCTTATCGGTTTAAGAAGAACGATAGTTTCTTACTGAGTTTTGACTTCAATTCATTATTCTTGCAAACTGAGTTCAAGTATTTGACATCAGCAAATACATTATTCACTTGACAAATATTTATTGAGCACCTAATATGTGCCAGACCCTGGGGATTTTTTCATTTTTATTAAATTTGTTTGGGTGACATTGGTTAAAGACCCTGGGGATTGAAAAATGAAAAAGACACCATTCCTGACTAGCAGGGTTTTGCAACCTAGTGGGTTTTCCTCTTCTCCCTGTATACATAAAACATCCAAGGTTATGGTAGAATAACAACTGAATTTCAAGAAAGTGTCTATTTGCCAGGCTTTTGTTTGACACCTTCTAAAAGTGGGCAGATTCTAATATTCTACATGTCACAGAGCTGAGATCGTATGGTAAGTGTCTGGTAACCTGGAAGCAAAGAGAACACTGCCAGTCCTAATCTATAACTGGCTGCAGCCTCTTCACCCCAACCTTCATTTCTTGGCTTTTCCCTTGGATAACTGTTGTTGATGCAGAACTTGAGTAGGGACCCCTGATTAGTTAAGGACCCACTGAGAGTCAACCAGTGACTGGATATTTGGTCATGAAATAACATGGCCAAGTGTACATGGCCAGCCTAGATCCACCACTGTCTCCCCAGGTGCGCCCTAGGTAGGGCTATTTTAAAATGGTAGCTCCTTCGTGCCAGAACAGGGAAAACCAGGAAATAGATAGCACATGGTGTTCTCAGACATAAAGGTGATCATCAGTCATGTTGATTACTTGGAAACAAACATGAATTAGAGGTTCTGGCTTTAAATCTACTAAATTACCTGCTTTAAAAGTTTTGGGCTCTCTCTAGCTTTTAGGGAAATGAAAGCCTTCCAGTCCCAAAATTGCACAGTACTTAAGCTCTTTTGTAAAAACCTTGGGCACTTACTTTTGTACTGTTCTTGGCAGGTGGTGACTTACTTGGCAGGCTGTGGCCTCCAGAGCTGCCCCATGCTGCTGGCCAAAGGATACCCTGACGTCGGCTGGAACCCCATTGAAGGGGAGCGGTACCTGTCCTTCCTGAGGTTTGCCGTCTTCGTGAACAGTGAGTCCCAAGGGTTCTATGCCTTTCAGACCTAAGATGGCACAGTTGTGGGTAAATACAGGAAAAGAAGATCCTTTGCATTACTTCCTATCCATAAAGATGATAGATACCTATAGGCAGGTGGCAGCTGGTGGAAAGTATCAGGGAGAATCAGGCCAAACAAGGACTAAGAGAAGCATCCAATGGACTGGGTACTCAGTTCTAGTGCCAGATGCAGCAAGAAACTTACTGTGTGGGCTTGGGTTTATCAGCTCTCTGTATCTCTTCTCCTATCAGTAAGAGAGGGGCTTATTAGTATCTTCATCTTACTAGTTCACAAAGTTAAATGCAGAGATGCCTCCAGATCCTTAGACTATTAGATGGATGGATAGATGGATGGATGACTCCTATCAGTAAGAGAGGGGCTTATTAGTATCTTCATCTTACTAGTTCACAGAGTTAAATGCAGAGATGCCTCCAGATCCTTAGACAATTAGATGGATGGATGGATGGAATGATGGCTAATGAATAAATAAATTAATAGAAATCAAGAATAACTGTGTACAAGCTATAAAAGGTAACTAAACCCCATAGAGAAAAAAATTGCTATAGCAACCCTAAATATTATTCTGTGGACTGCTTTTTTTAAAAATATACCTTGTCTTCCAAGATTCTGTTATAATACTAATTCACTTGTTTTAACATTATAGTTATGATCATTCTTCCTTCTCCCAGTTTGGTCTTCCAGGCTAATAAGCCCAGCTGGGCTGGTTAAGTGATTTTAAAAAAAGGAATTGCAGCTAATGAGCAATCATAACGGTTGTTTTAAGTATGATAATTTACCTCAAAATATATTGACATGATAGGGCCATTATATCAACTGCCCTCCCCTGCCTGCCTGATCGCCCCCAAGTGCCCTCCCATGCTGGCCCTATTGCCCCCCAACTGCCTTCCCCTGCTGGCCTGGTCACCCCCAATTGCCCTCCCCTGCTGGCCTGATCTCGCCCCCAACTGCCCTCTCCTGCCAGCTTGGTCTCCCCTAACTGCCCGCCCCTGCAGGCCTGGTCACCCCTAACTGCCCTCTCCTGCCAGCCTGGTTGAACAATGTAAATATCTAATATGCAGGATCGTCTTAGGCGACCCCTGTGAAAGGGCCGTTCAACTGCCAAAGGGGTCGTGACCCACAGGTTGAGAACCGCTGAACTAGAGGCTTGGTGCACGAATTCATGCATGGTGGGGTCCGGCTGGCCCACCCTGATAGGGGCCAATCAGGACCAAGCCAGCGGAGAAGAGGGGACACGGGAAGTTGGCCAGCCCTGCCCCCAATGGAGGGTGGGGGCAATCAGGGGCAGGGCCAGCCAGGGGCGGGGGGCCACGGGAGGTTGAGGGGGTCAATCAGGGCCCCAATCAAGCTGGTTGGCCACCACAGTGTGCATCATAGTGAACAGTCATTCTGATCATTCCAGTTGCTTGGCTTTTGTATATATAGACTAGAGGCCCAGTGCACGAAATTCGTGCACATGGGGGGACAGGGTCCCTCAGCCCGGCCTGCACCCTCTCCAATCTGGGACTCTGTGGGATCAGGCCTAAACCAGCAGTCGGACATCCCTCTCACAATCCGGGACTGCTGGCTCCTAACCACTTGCCTGCCTGCCTGCCTGATTGCCCCTAACTGCTTCTGCCTGCCAGTCTGATTGCCCCCTAACCGCTCCCCTGTGGCATGATTGACACCTAACAGCTCCCTGCCAGCCTGATCGCTCCCAACTGCCCTCCCCTGTTGTCCTGATTACCCCAAACTGCCCTCCCCTGCTGGCCCAATTTCCCCAACTGCCCTCCCCTGTCTGCCTGATCGCCCCCAAGTGCCCTCCCATGCTGGCCCGATTGCCCCCCAACTGCCCTCTCCTGCCAGCCTGGTTGAACACAATTTCCATCCCCTGCAGGCCTGGTCACCCCCAACTTCCCTCCCCTGCAGGCCTGGATCCCCCAACTGTCCTCCCCTGCAGGCCTGGTCGCCCCCAACTTCCCTCCCCTGCCGGCCATCTTGTGGTGGCCATCTTGTGATGGCCATTTTGTGTGGTGACCATCTTGTGATGATGTTGCAGCAGCCATCTTGTGACGATATTGCACAAGGATGTTGCCACCTAGGCTTTTATTATATGGGATGTGCTTTTCTCATTTCTCTTTACCCCCATCCCACATGCTTACCTTCCTACACTGTAATATACTCTATTCTTAATATTTGAATGATTTCCATTTGCCTGGTTTTCCCTTTTCCTGCTTGGGTCACAGATTTTGAGATGTTTGTATTTTGTTCCTCTGGATCCCATCCAGCCCAATTCTTAATCACCTGTATTTGCTTCTCTCTGTCCCTATCTGTTCATCACCACAATTGCTGAACTCCATTTTCTTTGAGACTACTTTCAGAGTAGCCTCTATGTCTGTTCTACTTCCTATCCAAGTGATCGCATGCATAGAATTAATGCAGTTACTGTGGTAATAAAGAGAATTTTCTTAAAATGGATTTTGAGGATGCATAAGGCTCATCAAATTATGTAAATAGACAGGACCAATTTATTCATGTTGGCCACCTTTGCAGTCAAAATCAAGAGCTTTATTGACTCATTTAGTGGGACTGTCTGCATAAATTAAGAAGGTAAAGGAACCCACTGGCTATGCTCCTATCTGGATTACTTCTACTGGTTATATATGACCACACTGAACTAAACTCTAGACCAAAATGTTAGTCTGTCCCCCTTGCTAGTAAGTTGTTTTATGCCCTTTGAACATAGTCTCTACAGTGCCATTTCATAATGCAGCTAGCTCTAGCAAGTTGGCCAATCAGTAGGAAGATACATGCATTTTGTTTTCATGTTTATTGTGTCTCTGTAATACTCTGTAATACTAAGACATATTTGTTTTGAGCAAAGAATGTTCGCTTCTGCTTTCAAAAAATTTATAGTCTAGTAAGGGAAGTACACATGGCAGAGGTCACTATAATAAGTGAAGTAAGGCAGAGACAGGGTGCTGGAGGGCTTCCTGAGGGGTAACTCCCATCCAGTTGAGAAGATCAGAAAAGGCCTCATGAAGTAGGTGATGTTAGAGATGAGCTTTAAGGGATCAAACTTATAGGGACAGAGATGTAAGAGAGGTGATCCAGCTGGGGACGAGTATGAACAGTGACTGGAAGGCTAGAGCGTGCTGTGCTCAGGAAACACAGTGATCTATTGGTCTAGAGCAGTGGTTCTCAACCTTGGCTGCACATTAGAATCACCTGGGAATCTTTTTAAAGTCCTGATTTCTGGGCCTCATCCTCCGGAAATTCTGTTTCTTTGTTATGGGGTGGGGCCATAACATTAGTAACAAAGAAACAAAAAAAATTACAGAGGCAGAATTTATAGAACTGGGTGGTAGTGATAATTATAGTGGCTGGGCCTGGGTATATTGAAACAAACAGAAGTCACATTGAAGCTTAGCAATTTAGGGTAGGAACAAGAACTGGATGTGAGAAGAAAATAGTTTGAGATGGACAATTATGAGTTTGGTTTTGTTTAGGCCATGCTGATTTTGCAGTGTACAACCCAAAATGGAGATGCCCCTAATTGGGATGAGAGGATAGAGATCAATCAATCAACAGTTTGGGACTGAGTAGACATGCAAATAATCTGTACTTTAAATAGTGGAAGTAGATGTCACAGGAAAGAGCATGAATAAGAGAGAGATGGAGAGTATGAGAAAGAAACATCTTGAATCTTTCTAAATACCTAAAGAATGAGAATGAGTGTCTCAAACACAGCAGAGTGATGTGGGAGAACTCAGGCTAGAGAATAGATGTCTTGGGTTCAAATGTAGCTTTATTGCTTGCTAGTTTTGTGAATTTAGGCAACTTACTAAAACTTTCCTAGCCCTGGTATTTTTTTATATATGTACTATATAACATCCTATATAATAAAGAGCTAATATGCAAATGGTTGTCATGCCCTCACGCCATAATGCCCTAACGGCTCAGACACTCAACACTGGGGAGAGAAGAATGGGGACTAGCCAGGCACAAATGAGCTCACAGGAGAGGAATGGGGACCAGCCAAGCTGTGGCCCGAGAGAGGGACAAGCCACCCACCCTGTGGTCCCGGGTGCCAGCAGCTGCTCCTGCACCTGCAGCCCAGGAGACGAACAATCCATACACCCCACGGTCCCCGTGGTCCCAGGTGCCAGTTGCACCTGCGGCCTGGGAGAGGAACAAGCCGTCCGCCCCATGGTCCTGGGCGCCAGCACCTGTGCCTGCAGCCCAAGAGAGGGACAAACTGCCCATCCTGCAGTCCCAGGCACCAGCACCTGTGGCTGAGGTCCGGGCGAAGCCACCCACTCACGGTCCCCTGTGGCTGCGGCTGCGACTGGCCCAGGTGAAGCCAGCCCAGGTAGTGGATGCCTGTGGCTGGCCAGAGGAAGAAAAGCCCAGGTCCCAGGTGCCTGCGACTGGCCAGAAGAGGGAATCCTGGGTCCTGGGTGCAGGGCAAGGCAAAGGCAGTTAGGGGCGATCAGGCCAGCAGGGGAGCAGTTAGGGGTGATCAGACAGGCAGGCAGAGGGGGTTAGGGGCGATCGGGCAGGCAGGCAGAGGGGTTAGGGGCGATCAGGCAGGCAGGCAGGCAAGCAATTAGGAGCCAGCAGTCCCGGAGTGAGAGAGGCAGTCAGACGTCCCCCGAGTAGTCCTGGATTGGAGAGGGTGTGAGCCAGGCGGAGGGACTTCCCCCCCTCCTCCCATGCACGAATTTTGTTCACTGGACCTCTAGTAGAGATAATAATAGTATATATCTCACAGAGTTGTTGTGAGGTTTAAATGAAATAATAAACTTAGATTAGGTCTGGAAACATAGCCTGCAGTTGTGTTAGTTGTCGTTGTTGTTCATAATTCTAACAAGAGTATTAGGGCATTTGAAATGGGAAGAATCTAAGAAATAGATCCCTCAAGATCTCAACATCTTTTATAAGTTTGTATGTCTAAAAGGTGATTGAAAAGGACTTCATGGCCACTTTTGTCACCTTTACTCAGCAGTGAAAGATAAAGGTATTATGGGTAATTGTGGTAGATGATGGGTATAGTTATGGTGGTTGATGATGGTGGGAGTAGGATGGGGATAGTGGATGGCAATTGTGGGTAATGGTGGGTGGTGATAGGTGGTGAAGGTGGACAATGGTGAGTGATAATGGGGGTGGTGATAGTGGGTGGTGCTTAGCAATGATATTGATGGTGGGATATGATGGTTGAGTAGTAGTCATAGCCCATTTTGGGAGATGATTGAGTTGGGTGGTGGTTAGTGATGGTGTGATGATAGTTGTGGGTAGTGATAAGTTGTGGGGGTGGTCATAGTGGGTGATGGTGGGATATGACAGTTGGGTGATAGATGGTCATAGTAAGTGGTTGAGTTGACCATGATACATGGTAGTGAGTAATGATAGAGTTGGTAATAATGGGTCATGAGGATGGTGCTAGTGATGATAACAGCTTACACTTACTGATCATTAACCATGTGCCAGGCACTGTTCAAAGTACTTTTAAGTGTATCCTATATAATAAAAGCCTAATATGCTAAGTGTCCGGTCATCCAGTCAACCAATCAAAGCGTAATATGCTAATGATATGCTAAGGCCGCTCTCAACCACTTGCTATGACGTGCACTGACCACCAAGGGGCAGACGCTCCGACCGGTAGATTAGCTTGCTGCTGGAGTCCAACCGATCAGGACTGAGCTAGACAGGCTGGAGCCCTTCCATAGTCCCTCCCCCAGTGGCCAACCTCCTGTGTCCCTCCCTGACCCCGACCATGCACTGGTGGGGTCTCTCAGCCTGGCCTGCGCCCTCTTGCAATCCAGGACCCCTCAGGGGATGTCGGAGAGCCAGTTTTGGCCTGATCCCGCAGGCCAGGCCAAGGGACTCCACTGGTGCATGAATCCGTGCATGGGGCCTCTAGTTAACTTACATAATGCAAAAATCTATTGAAATGGGTACACTTATCTTCCTTATGCTCTCTGTAAAATAAGAAAAATGAGTGTACCTATTTGCCCTGAATCATACAGCTCATAGGATTTTTACTGAGGATGTTTGGCTTTAGGTGACCAAACAACAGTCCAATCATTATGCAATATTGTCTTCGTAGCACTGTCTCCATAATGAACAAGGAGAAACAGCATTTTTTACTTTGAGCTTGTCAAAAACAGTGGCATTATTAAATTACTGTTTGGTGCTAATGCTTTCTTAAACACATTTTTTAAAGCCAAGTCAAAAGCTCTTGCTCTATCAAAGTAACAAAATTGGAAACTTATTTATAACATTATTTTCCTAGTCATTCTTAATGTTTGTATTAAATCTTCTTAAACAAGATTTGTCTTTAAAAGAACTTCTTAAAGTATATAATTTTCTCTACTTTATTTTTATTAGCTAGCTGGAAGCCTTGGGGTGTGTTTCACTCTGAGAATAATGAAGTTCGGAAGCTTCTATTTACTCGGCAGTTGCAAATTCTATAATCAGTCTAGACCCAGATATGTCTGGGTGCCTGATTAATCCCTTCCTAACATAGCTTCCAAGAAGTAATGGATTTCTTACTAATCTGCAAGAAGAAGGGAAGAGTTCTTCTGTGCTTTCTTTGAATCCTTGGCGTGTTTCAGTGATATATTCCCCAGGCTACAAACTTGGTTGTTGAAAACACATATCTCCTAGCTTTGCTGAATTTCTCTGGGCAGATTTATCATCAGTGATCATAACTTGCACATCCATCACATGACATGTGAAGATTATATGAGAATCTGTGAGAACTGACAAGAGACATACTCTAGAACAGTGGTTCTCAACCTTCCTAATGCCGAGACCCTTTAATACAGTTCCTCATGTTGTGGTGACCCCCAACCATAAAATTATTTTCGTTGCTACTTCATAACTGTAATTTTGCTACTGTTGTGAATCGTAATGTAAATATCTGATATGCAGGATGTATTTTCATTGTT
>NW_005371823.1:633833-733111 GCF_000412655.1 Myotis brandtii | reverse complement strand
TTAATCACAAAAACAATATGTAATTATATATGTGTTTTCCGATGGTCTTAGGCAACCCCTGTGAAAGGGTAGTTCAACCCTCGAAGGGGTCGTGACCCACAGGTTGAGAACTGCTGCTCTAGAAGTTCTACCTTGGTGTCAGTTACAAATTAAAGCAGGTAACAGAGCAAACCTAAGTTGAATTATCAGAAACATATATAAGATAATGACTAAAAGTTCTGTTATCAACCACACCTACTACATAGTGGCACACATGTGATTGTTGGCATGCCAAAACTGATGGTTCTTATTGGAATCTGATAGAGTGAATCTAGGAATGCCTGGGCAAGAAGGCAAGTGTTGAATAATGTCTTATAGAAAGAAATTGACATAATTTAACAGAGTAGTGTGAGATCATCCTCCTGATGGGCCTTTGAGCTGGGAGACATAAATCTTTTAGGATATGTCAACTATCCTATATAATAAAAAGGTAATATGCAAATTGACCCTAATAGCGGAACAACCAGGAACGACCAGTTGCTGTGGCTCGCACTAACCACCAGGGGGCAGACGCTCAATGCAGGAGCTGCCCTCTGGTGGTCAGTGTGCTCCCATAGGAGGAGCTCCGCTCAGCCACAAGCTGGGCTGAGGTCTGTGAGCGCAGAGGTAGTGGCAGGAGCCTCTCTCGCCTCCTTGGCAGTGCTAAGGATGTCCAACTGACGGCTTAGGCCCACTAGAGTGGGCCTAAGCCATCAGTCAGACATACCCTGAGGGCTCCCGGGCTGCCAGAGGGATGTCTGACTGCCAGCTTAGGCCCGATCCCCCAGGGAGTGGGCCTAAGCCAGCAGGTGGATATCCCCCAAGGGGTCCCAGACTGTGAGAGGGTGCAGGCCAGGCTGAGGGACCCCCCACCCCGAGTGCACGAATTTTCGTTCACTGGGCCTCTAGTATCTCAATAAAGCTGGAAAATTCTTTTAGGGTCAAGTGTACAAAGTAGCACATTAGCTTTGAAAGGCATAGTTGGTATAGTTGCTTAAAAGAATCCACTGGTTCATTTCTGCTTATGTATTCATGTTTTTAGAATAGGAAAGGATATAATAACCATTCTTCAGTATGATTGGTACTGAAGACTGGGGATGGTTAGGCTTATTCTCAAATTTACAATGCATTTGGAAAGATTCAGCAAATTTTCAAAACATTAACAAATGTAAAATATTTAAATAACAGTTTGAGACAATTATGAATAACAGTGTTGTACTCAAGAGTAAGAGGAGAGCAGTGGGGAGGAGGGAGGAAAGGAACGAGGCAGCGCCTCCCTCCTCCCCACAGGGCGCTCCTCCTGTTAAAAAAGAAAAGAAAAAGAAAAAGAAAGAGTAAGAGGAGAAGGTAGACTGTGAGACATATTTGAGATACGGCCAGCAGGGGTCGGGTACTTAACATCTGTGTTACACCATCTCACCTGTTATAAGGCATGTGCATTCTCTTCTTCCCCACCTCCTTCATTTTCCTACTGGACCTCTTGAATCTCTGTGCCTGAGAAGGTGAAGGAAATCATTCAGTGGGGTCAGGTAAAGGCTTATAAAGACAAAGGCAAGGAAATGTGACTCCATCTATAAAATCTCAAAGTAAAACAGCACCAAATCCCAGAAATAAGTAGTCAAAACAACACAAGTCATAGAAAATAAATTACTCAAAGAAGACAATGGCCAACCAATGCCCAGAGAACCAAAATCAGGAAATCTGTGCCTGAGTGAAAAGATGTTTGACCCTGTTCTTTTCATGCTCAGTAAATTGCACAGCAGTTCTTCCCCACTTCTTGGCTGGTCCCAGGAGCAGGGTGGCTGAGCAGCTTAGCAGTAGGCTCAGACATCCAAAACCCATATGTATATATGAGTTCTTTATCAGTCATTTTATTGATAAGAATGGTAAATGAAGTCTGATACCTAAGTAAAATTGTGCATTTTAAATGGAATAGTAAAGCAGTACAAAAACTACTGCATTAAAACTATTCACACAAAATGACAGTATTGTGAGCTCATCACAAAGTTATCTTCATCAATGTGATGAGAATGCCCATATTTAACAGGTGGATTCTATTCTATCAGAGCATTCCTCAGTTCTGATTTCAGGCTCCCATATCACCCAAGTTTTATTTCACATACTTCATGAAAAATCCATAGGGCCTCCAAATTCTAGACACCTGGGCAAATTGTAGCATGATTCTGGGATTGAATACTGGTCTCCATAATTTTGGGGTTATTATGTCAGTCTGCCCTGCAAATTTTCAGTTAGTCCCTTGGCTTCGAATTCCACATAAATGCGGATCATCCCCCAGCATACGTTTCCATCCTTTTCTCTTCCCTGAGCCCCAGACTTGTGTATCCAGTGGTCTACTTGATATTTCCACTTGGTGGTTGAACAAGCATCTCAAATTCTGTACATCTTATAGCTGGAAATTCTTTTCCACAGTCTCCTCTCTACTAGTAATTAGCATCAGTGGTTGCACTATAGTTCCTTCCTCCTGCAGCCTGCCCTCTGTATCCCCCACTATTCACTAATCAAGGAATGGCTTCCTGGGTCAGTTGGTAGAGCCAACTTAATTGGCTTAGATCTGAACCTGAGATTCAGATAAAATAAGTCTAAAGTGGCAAATGAATTTCAATAGCAAACTCAGTATAGAACTCATAGCCTATTTTTTTTTCCAAGTCTTTTGCACATTGTGGTCCATGTTGCCGGGGTTCTTGTCCCAGCATCAAGAAGGGTTCAGGAATCTGGAGAGGGCTGTGCGTAGATTAAATAGGAATCCAGAGACTAATAAAGAGTCCGGAGACGAGATATAATTTTGAAAGGTATTTGGGGGTCAGAGGAGCTTAGCTAAAGGAGCTAAGTTCTAAAGTCTTATGTCTAAGGTCTTAGGTTCTCCTCGTCCCCAGGACCCCATGTTTTTTATTAACACAACTTGTCCTGAGGCGAGGCAGAGATATACACTTCAAAGGGTCAGGGTTTGGTACAGAGTCCATTGTCAGAATGGGGGAATTAGCCTACGGCTGCCCAGGTGTTTGGCCAGTAGGAGGCAATAACATGTAGATTAAGATGCCTTTTAGCTGTCTGGCAGCCACAATCAATTTAATGTATCCTATTCAGGTTTGGGGAAATGCCTTCAGCCATTCCCAGATGCAGCCCTGCTGTCATGCTGGAATTGGTCTGTGGCACATGTCCCATCAAATTCCATGATGCTGATGACAGTGTGAAGAGCTAAGTTGAACTCAGCACACTGGTAAAGGCCGGCTGATCCACAAGTGTTTCCATCCTGACAACTTACTAGTAAATAATCGGTACAATAATTATATAAGCTGATTAATGGGGGGAAGGTGTTAACAAGATGCTTGAACATACAAAGTTAGATAGTTCAGACATAATGCCCTGCTCTTATTAAATATACAGTCTAGTGAGAAAAACAAACACAAACAGATACAATTAGTTATACTTGTGTTCAACGCTTCAAGGAAGAGGAACAGATGTTTGAAAGGACCAGGTCCTCTGGGACTTCCAAGTTCAAGCTTGTTCTGAAGGATGAAATGGAGTTACCTAGGTCAAGGTTTTATATCAAGGGAATGAGAAGGAAAAGAGCATTTCAGGTAAAGGACCTTAGAACAGGGACTGTAGTGAGAATATAGAGAGTAAGGAAAGCGATGGACTAAAGAGAAAACCATTGCATCCCTACTAATCATCCCTGGGGTGAGAATGATTGCTTCAGGGTAAAACGGGCAATCATTCTATTTCCATCCAATGTCTCGGGAATGTGGAAAAGAAGATAGTAATGTGAAGACAATGTTCAGAGCCTTTGAAGAAAGTCACTGTGAACAGTCACACTGTTATGAAGCTTTATTCTTTTTGGAACTCAAGCAAAAGCATTGTTGTACGCCCTTGGGCAAAACTTAATTTACCTCAGATCGCTCACTCCCTTGAAAAATGCCCTCAGGGTCAATATTCATCTTCCCTACAGTGGATTTGGTTGGCAGTCCAGCCTGCTAAGCTACAGGTAATTAAGAAGAGAATGTTCTCTCTTTCTTCTAATCATGCCATTCTCTATACCTTCTGAAGCCTTTGGAAATTCTTTTCCACAGTCTCCTCTCTACTGGTAATTAGCATCAGTGGTTGCACTTTAGTTCCTTCCTCCTGCAGGCTGCCCTCTGTATCCCCCACTATGCACTAATCAAGGAATGGCTTCCTGGGTCAGTTGGTAGAGCCAACTTAATTGGCTTAGATCTGAACCTGAGATTCAGATAAAATAAGTCTAAAGTGGCAAATGAATTTCAATAGCAAACTCAGTATAGAACTCATAGCCTATTTTTTTTTCCAAGTCTTTTGCACATTGTGGTCCATGTTGCCGGGGTTCTTGTCCCAGCATCAAGAAGGGTTCAGGAATCTGGAGAAGGCTGTGCATAGATTAAATAGGAATCCAGAGACTAATAAAGAGTCCGGAGACGAGATATAATTTTGAAAGGTATTTGGGGGTCAGAGGAGCTTAGCTAAAGGAGCTAAGTTCTAAAGTCTTATGTCTAAGGTCTTAGGTTCTCCTCGTCCCCAGGACCCCATGTTTTTTATTAACACAACTTGTCCTGAGGCGAGGCAGAGATATACACTTCAAAGGGTCAGGGTTTGGTACAGAGTCCATTGTCAGAATGGGGGAATTAGCC
This sequence comes from Myotis brandtii, assembly GCF_000412655.1. Taxonomy (NCBI): domain Eukaryota; kingdom Metazoa; phylum Chordata; class Mammalia; order Chiroptera; family Vespertilionidae; genus Myotis; species Myotis brandtii. The sequence continues at coordinate 728,432 of NW_005371823.1, read as the reverse complement.
TACTGCTGTCCAGGTGTTTGGCCAGTAGGAGGCAATAACATGTAGATTAAGATGCCTTTTAGCTGTCTGGCAGCCACAATCAATTTAATGTATCTTATTCAGGTTTGAGGAAATGCCTTCAGCCATTCCCAGATGCAGCCCTGCTGTCATGCTGGAATTGGTCTGCGGCACATGTCCCATCAAATTCCATGATGCTGATGACAGTGTGAAGAGCTAAGTTGAACTCAGCACACTGGTAAAGGCCGGCTGATCCACAAGTGTTTCCATCCTGACAACTTACTAGTAAATAATCGGTACAATAATTATATAAGCTGATTAATGGGGGGAAGGTGTTAACAAGATGCTTGAACATACAGAGTTAGATAGTTCAGACATAATGCCCTGCTCTTATTAAATATACAGTCTAGTGAGAAAAACCAACACAAACAGATACAATTAAGTAAATAATCGGTACAATAATTATATAAGCTGATTAATGGGGGGAGGGTGTTAACAAGATGCTTGAACATACAAAGTTAGATAGTTCAGACATAATGCCCTGCTCTTATTAAATATACAGTCTAGTGAGAAAAACCAACACAAACAGATACAATTAGTTATACTTGTGTTCAACGCTTCAAGGAAGAGGAACAGATTTTTGAAAGGACCAGGTCCTCTGGGACTTCCAAGTTCAAGCTTGTTCTGAAGGATGAAATGGAGTTACCTAGGTCAAGGGTTTATATCAAGGGAATGAGAAGGAAAAGAGCATTCTTTTTTTAAAAAAAATATATTTCTTTATTGATTTCAGAGAGAAAGGGAGATGGAGAGAGAGATAGAAACATCAATGATGAGAGAGAATCATTGATTGGCTGCCTCCTGCACACCCCCGACTGGGGATCGAGCCCACAACCCAGGCATGTGCCCTTGGCCGGAATCGAACCTGGGACCCTTCAGTCCACAGGCTGACGCTTTATCCACTGAGCCAAGCCGGCTAGGGCGAAAAGAACATTCTTATTTTAACACTGGAAATTTCAGTTTTAGCTTCATTATTCTTATTTTTTATATAAAAATAGAAATTTATTTCTTATAGTTGTAGAGACCACGAAGTTCAAGATCAAGTCACCAGCAAATTTGGTGTCTTCTTGCTGTGTTCTTACATGGTAGAAGAGCTAGCTTCATTATTCTTAAAATGAAAATGATACTGGGAGGGTACTTGATAAGTTTTGGGGGTCAAAAGCATTTGAAAGTAGTGAACTATGAGTTTACCTATGACTAAGAATATTTGCTTTCAAATATATTGAGTTCTTGGTGCTTTTCTTTAAGTACCCCTCCTGTGATTAAATTCTATCAGATACAGATTTTAGTTTCAACTAATAGGAAAGCATAACCTTAGGACTTAGCATCATAACTTTATCTGAGCTTTTCTGCAAATTGCACAATGTCACTCAAACTCCCCTTGGTTTCTCTCTTCATTGGTTCTTTCTGCCATACCATTATTGTGATTATTTTACCCTTTTAGCATCTCCTCAGAACTTTCCTCAAATGGATTCTGGTTTAATAAAAACAAATTCTTTTTCAATGTTATACATTAGATAAAACTTGAAAAAAAACTTCTTTACAAAAAATTTAGCCTCTTTTTGAAGGATTGAAATATAAAGCAATGATGCATACTGATGGGCTATTTAAATTCAGTTTAATGAAAATTTTTCAGAATCAACTTACACAGTTATAAAGCTTAAAGAGATATATTTACAATCTTGAATTTTAGCTTAAATTAAAAAGATTGAGTAATTTTTTTAAAAGAAAGGATATCAGCAGGCCAACCTCTGGACCAAGAAGGACTATGGCTGGGACATAGGCTCTCCAGGGCTGTAAGACCAATCAAATATGTTCAAGTATGAGTTCATGTGGGAGATGAGCACAAGCTAATTTCAAGCATTTGGACAGCAAGCCCAGCCCCTATGAATCTTGGACATTATGAGAGAAATATCTGCATATAAGTTAAACTAATAGACTCACTCTAGAAGAGGTATGAATATCACAACAGCGCAGGTGAGACCCAGTGAGATTGTGCAGGGCGCATACTCACACCGTGATTTGCTAGAAGGCTGGACTGAAAGGACAGGTTTTCCAATTCCCATACTGATGCTCTGCTCACAACACTTTTAAGTTGATTCATAAAAATTGTTATTAAACAGAACTTAAACTTCCCTGATGGTTTTTAAAATGTACATGTAGATTTTTCAGTGCCCCACTCTCCAAAAGATGGAGCCTGATTCTTCTTCTGAGTGTGAACTGGACACAGAGAATCACTTCTAATGAATAGAATATGGCAGAAAATGGTGTGTGTCAAAACTGTAAGAGGCATTGCGACTTCTGCCTGCTCCCCCTCTTGAGTCGTTTGCTCTGTGGGGATCCAGCTGTCATGCCATGAGAACACTCAAGCCACCCAATGGAGCGGTGCACATGGTGAGGAACTGAGGCCTCCTGCCAACATCTATGTGCGTGAGTGTGGAAGCTGATTCTCCACGTCCAGTCAGGCCTTCAGAAGACTGCAGTCCTGGCCAGCATGTTGGCTGCAATCTCACAGGAGGTCTCAGGCCAAGACCACCTTGCTTAGTCACTCCAGTATTCCTGACCTACAGAAACTGTAAGATAATGAATACTTACTATTCTAGCCTGCTATGAGATAAGGTAATTTTTATGCAAGAATAAGTATTTAATACAACAGCATGTCAGGATGCAACCTCTATTATAGAGCTCAATCCTCCAAGAAGTATCTAAAGATTTTGTGGAAGAGTTTTTCTTCAGGCTCCATCCAATATATAACATCAAAAAGTATTGTATTTGAGTTTTGTCTGGGAGATAAATTCTCAGACACAAATTCAGATTTTATCTGAGACAGAAGGTGTGTTTTATGGAGTTGTTTGAACAACTGTCAAACTGCTTTTGTATTGGCTCTGAGAGGCATTGGCTGTCCCTTTCTACATGTGACAGGTCCGCTGCTTAATCACTTCTTCGGTGGTCTATGGTTCTTCCAAAGAAAAATACCAGTAGAGTATAATTCTCCAACCTTTAGCTTCCCACAGAGCTATTTTAAGTATAACCAAGGCAACTTTACCAAGTAGATTTATTTCATGGAGAAATTATTTCAGGAATGCCCAGAGATCCATCCTGGTTGTTCTGGGGCAGGTACTAGATGAGACTATAGCTCAGGAGCTAATATGTCACCTCTCACAGGTTGATTGAGGCACATCAGCTTGAGTTACTCTTTTACCTGCACTCACAGAAGGGAGGAAATACCTTTTAAGTGCTCCTCAAGGAGTTAGCAAATATATAAAGTTTTTTTATTCTCTAAGTCAACTGTGAATTAGTCTGTAATTGGTGGGAGACTCTGTGGTGTATTTCTTGCCCTCTGAGGACCTAAAGATGGTGAAATAATCTGAACAGCACAAAATCCTAAACTTAAAAGCAAGATGTCACCCTAACTGGTTTGACTCAGTAGATAGAGCATCGGCCTGTGGACTCAAGGGTCCCAGGTTCGATTCCAGTCAAGGGCATGTACCTTGGTTGTGGGCACATCCCCAGTGGGGGGCGTGCAGGAGGCAGCTGATCAATGTTTCTCTCTCATCGATGTTCCTAACTCTCTATCCCTCTCCCTTTCTCTCTGTAAAAAAATCAATAAAATATATTTGAAAAAAAAAAGCAAGATGTTATTCTATATTGGTTAATTGTAATACTTCAAATAAACAAATTCCGACCTACAAATTCCAACCTGATTTATCAAAGCTCATCTTTCTTTCCATCAATATTACCTCCTGATCTTAAGAGTGAATGGCACCATGGCCAGTGTTGCTTAATGGTTAGAGCATTGGCCCACGCACTGAAAAGTCAAGGATTTGATACCAGGTCAAGGGTGTGTACCTAGGTTGTGGGTTAGATTCCCAGCCCCTGGTCAAGGTCGTATGGGAGGCATCCAATTGAAGTGTCTTTCTCACATTGATTATTTTTCTCTCTCTCTCTCCTCCTCCCCCCTCCCTTTCACTCTCTCTAAAAAGCAATGGAAAAAAATATCCTCGGGTGAGGATTTAAAAAAAAGAGTGAGTGGCAAGCTCAGTCAAATGCTGTTCTCCCAGCCTCATCGATTAGAAATAGATCCTGGGGTTGTCCTTCCCAGTGAGAAGGAAACAATGCCTCTTTCCATAGGTGAAAGTGTGGAAGAAAATGCCAGTGTCGTGGTCAAGCTGCTCATCAGACGCCCCGAGTGCTTCGGCCCGGCCCTGCGGGGTGAAGGAGGAAATGGTCTGTTGGCAGCCATGCAGGGTGCCATTAAGATCTCTGAGAACCCAGCCCTCGACCTCCCCTCTCAGGGATACAAGAGAGAAGTGTAAGTGAATGGAATTGCTGTCTGGTATGGATCTAGTTGGTGAGCTTCCAAATATCATCAGGACATGAATCATTAAAGACGTGTCAATAACTTCCCCTGCTAGAGGAAGCACAGGTTCTGTACAGTTGTGGTGAAAACATTTTAAATCACTTTGTCAAGCACATTGCTATCTTCACTCTTCCAGTTAGCCCAGTGATCAATATCACCTTCACCCGCTTCCATTTTTCTTACTCCACTCAGACCAATTGGCAAATCGAGAAGTCTGGCCAGCTCTTCTCGCCAACACTGTCCTCCCTACAGCATCACCACAGGGGAAGCTGTGCAGAGGCTAAAAAGCCTGGACCAACAAGTTTCCCATAGTTGTCTAAATCCTGACTGTTCCCTTCAGTATTTTAAACCTCAGTTTCTCATCTCATACCTCACTTTTAATACTTCCTCTTCTGAAAGTATTTTGATTTGATTCTTTAGGTAAAAAAGAGAACTGCCAAATATGAAACATCACAGCTTCAATAATCTTGGTATTTAAAGGTTAAGGAGATAATGGCTTCATTGGAGGATTGCCTTGTGACTTTTCTTTCATTATGTCTTATGTCCATGTCCCTTTCTTCAATCACAGCCTCTGGATTAGACCCCAGAATCTAGAGAGTGGGTAGAACTCAGAGATAACTCTCCAACTGGTTGGATTTTTTTTTCTTTTGTCATTTATTCTGGCAGGTGACCTAGTAGAACTAGAAAGAACCTAAAGCATAAGCTGTCCCAACTCCCTCATGTAACATGAGAAAAAACTGAGGCCCAGAGTTATCTAGCTTGTTAGCAACAGAGCCAGAACATGGACGCAGCCCTCCTGACTCCTTGTTCAATGTGTTCCATGTGTGTTCAGGAAGGAAAGGGGGAAGGAATGGTTAGTAGGAAGTATGGGGATTCTGGTGCCTCGCCATGAATGTATATGGTCTGAATGATAGCTGATGTCAGTACACATGCCTTGAAGTTCATGGGACCCTAGGAATGTCATGGATGATTATTTAGGTCCTTTGAACTTAGTGCCTAAAACCACCTGGTTGGCTTCTGGGGGGAGGAAAGGTGTCCAAGGGAAAGGAGGCTTATGCCCAGGATGAACAGAGCATTTTCATATCATGTAGCTCATGACTATTGACATGGCCATGGCCATACCTGCCAGGCTTCCTCATACCTCCTTGTGCTGGTTCTTTCTCAGCAGCACAGAAGACAGTGAAGACGAAGAAGAGATCGTACACATGGGCAATGCAATTATGTCATTTTATTCAGCTCTTATAGATCTACTGGGCCGCTGTGCTCCTGAAATGCACGTGAGTAATCGGGCTCTCAGAGGGCAACTTTGAGGGGCTTGATCCAAGAGCCTGTAGATTTTCTGAATGTAAGTTCTTCTTCTGGCATGTGCTGGCATGACGTTCTCTCAGCTCCTTTTCGCTAACATAAAATGTAGCTTCCAGCTCTGGTACCTGACTCTGCAGCTTTCTAGGGAATGTGTGTGTGTTACCTGCTGTTGAGTCGGCTCTGTCTCCTGGCTGTCTTTAGCAGCCCTGTTCAGCTCCTGCAGATTCCTGGTTTATTCTATGAAGTCAAACCATCTAATATTTAGTCTTCCTTTTTTCCATCTGTCTTCTATTTTCCCCCACATTATTGTATTTTCCAAAGCACCCTGCCTTCTCATGATGTGCTCAAAGTGCGACTAAGGAATGACTCCTGAGCAAATCTGTGTCATGTGATTTCTCTGTGGCACTAGTTAGGTGTATCCTCCCCATATCCTGCTTCAAAAGCCCCCCAAAATTATATGCCATATGCCTCAATTTCTTCAAAATGTTACCCAACTTAATTCATTTTTATGATTTTATCTTTTTTTTCTTTTTCAATTACAGTTTACATTCAATATTATTTTGTATTCATTTCAGGTGTACAACATAGTGGTTGGACAATCATATACTTTACAAAGTGATTCCATCAATATTTCAAGTACCCACCTTGCACTGTACATACTAGAAGTTATTACAATATTATTGACTGTATTCCCTATGCTGTACTTTACATCCCATGACTATTTTGTAACTACCAATCTGTACTTATCAATCCCTTCACCTTTTCACCCAGTCCTCCAACCCCCTTCCCTCTGGCAACCCTCAGTCTGTTCTCTGTATCTGTGAGTCTGTTTCTATTTCCCAAGTTGATTTTGATGGTGGCCATCAGGCTACTCCACATGGAAAACCCTATTTTCTTTATGACCATGGTGTTAGGCACCAGGAAAGTAGTCTCTTCCCAGAATCCATGGTTACTTCCCAGAGGTAAGTTTTATAGACATGCCAAAAAGGGATGTTTTCATGGAATGTCTTCTCAGATTTCGTTTTGACCTTAAAACTTGTGTTTTTCCTCCTCCCTTTTTTACCTCTGCTGTGGGCTGAGAGAAAGTGGCCTTATTTCACATAAGGTCTCACGTCATAAGTGAGAGAGGAAATAACTGTTTATTTTATGACAACAGAAAAGATCCCTTTTAAATTTCAAAAAAAAAAAAAACTTGATAATTCTTTGAAAGAACTGCTTGGCTTGCTCATTGGGCTCTGGCTCCTGCCTGCCTCTCTCTGTAGTGCTCACTGCACTGGGATTATTATAGAGCATCTCCCAAAAGCACTTGCAATGCAGATTAGGTTGATATAAACAGCCGTATCTGGTGTTGATGAGATTGTGTAATTGGTCACTGCCAAGTGGGTGGGTTACATTTTTTAATACTAATGAAAAACAGAACCCATTAAAGTAGTGACTTTTAAATAAATTTTTGACCAAAACAATTTATTTTGATCATAGTAAGAAATATAATTTACATTGCCGCCTAGTATAGGTATATTCCAGAAACAAAATTTATCCTTACTATGGACATTGCACTCTAATTTCTTCTATTCTTTAATACTCTCATGCTCTTTAATGCTGGTCACAGCCCACTAACTTGATTTTACAGCCCACTAATTGGTCATCACCTGTAGTTTAGGACACTGCATTAAAGAGTCCACTCTTACCTTCCTCTTTAATGCTGGTCACAGCCCACTAACTTGATTTTAGGACACTGCATTAAAGAGTCCACTCTTACCTTTCTTCCAGGATTTCATGGGTCTTGCTTAATGCACAGTCTAGCCCATTTGCAAATCCATCGACACATGTTTAGGGAAACAATTCCAACATGGAAGAATCTAGATCAAAAGTACTGTTGTTAGAAGAAAGTCAAAATCTTGATAAAGAAGGCTGATCAGAATCCTTAGAATTCTAATTCCTACTATGATAAACCAGTCACATGGGCTCATCTTTTTATTTCTGTGCCTTAAACAATTGAAGGAAACTGAAAGGGAGCCAGGGAAATGCTAGGTGTCCTACAGTCTTCAGTGTGGGGATGTCAGTTCCCCTGCTCACCTGTCATCACTTCAGAAAACAAGTTACACAGTTTGCTTGTTCTCAGGAAGATAGCAGCATGGGATAGCTGCACCATCAGAGCCCCATCTGGGCAGGAGTTCCTTCCTTACTGCCCCTCTGATCTGACACTTACACACACACACACACACACACACACACACACACACACACACACACACCTTGCCAGATCCCTCCTCTGGGCCCCACTCCGTGAGTGGTGGTGGGAGAGGAGATGTCATCATCACTGACAGCTATTCCTCTACCCACAGGAATGAGAGATGGCAGCTAGGATGAGTGCACAGGTGTTCTTTCCTTAGGGCCTCTGTGCATCATATCCCAGCATGCCCTGCAGCTGACCTAGAGTTAATTCCATCCTGAGCTCATGGCAGTTCAGTTCTCTGTTGAGGGCCCGCTCCCAGAAGCATACTTGTTGCCCCCATACTTGTCACCTGTACACGCTGCTTGTCCCATTCATGGCTGTATGGATCGTGTCATCCATCCCAGAATAGCTCCACTGAGGTTCTCAATTTTATCTAGGGCATTCTCTACACCCTTCTTGCCTACCTCCAGTCCCAGCATTAATCATCTCTTTAGGAAACTAAAATTCATAAGTCTTTCTACATTCAGCAGCATTCTGGACTCTGGAATTGTGGCCACATTCTCAACACCTTTCACAGCCAGAGAGCTCCCTGTTGCTGTCACACTGAGAATCACCAGCAGGGTCCACATTTACTGCTGAGACTTGATACCGTAACTGCATGACCATTGTAGTCACAGCAAGTGACCTCCTTTGTAGCACCTCTTCTAGAATATCAAGAGAAAGCTCCTCTCTTTCCCTGTGGTCATGTCCATTGCAGTTACGGAAATTTAGAAGAGTACCCAGAACTTAAATAGAACCATTTCACTGCCACAGATTTGGAGGGGGGTGGAACGAGGGTGTGGGAACTTCCTTTATCTTATTCTCTAACCCTGCATTGCAGCTTATCCAGACAGGAAAGGGGGAAGCCATCCGGATCAGGTCAATCCTACGCTCCCTTGTTCCCACGGAGGACTTGGTCGGGATCATCAGCATCCCCTTGAAACTGCCCTCCCTGAACAAAGGTAAGAGAAGCAGCTCAGGGTTGAGTGCTGCCAGTCCCCGCTGGGGGCCACTCTCTCGGGGTCAGGCCTCTGTCTGCCGGCGCAGTCCCTCCATGCTCCTACTTGCAGGGCAGGCAGCACCAGGGAAGGTCTTGCTCCTTTTCTGCTAATGAATTCTCTCCTCTCTTCCTGGCTCCCACTGGCTGTTCTCTCCTCTGCTTCCATGTCAGAGACTCCTGTACGTCCCATAGATATGGACAGTCCAGATCTCACAGTCCTAGAAACACTCTAACCCTCTACAAGGAGGCTGATGGAATGGGACCAGTGAAAGCTCTCACCATTGCCTTCTTTCTCTGCCTCCACATCCCCCAGATTGTGCAGCCACCTGGGGCAGCAATAGGGCTTGAACAGGCTCCCTTCTGCCACAGTGCGATCTATGTACCTCATGGCCATGAAGCATAAACAGATTTTCCCCAATGCGACTTGTGACATTTGGCAATCATCCATGTTAACTGTGCAACACGTATACTCTCCCAGAAGCCTTCAGTTTCTCCTCCTCACTCCACCTGCTATCCAGGCAATTTCATCCAACAGATGGAGGAATTGAAAAGATAATGCTATCTCTGACTGTTAGTGTTTCCCAAACTGGTGTTCTATGGAACATTTTTGTAGAAGATATTAACTGGTGTACAAGGAGATTGGGGTCAAGTAAGTTTGGGAAATGCTATAGAATGTGTCACATTTTTTCAGCTTTATTGAGATATGAGTGATATATAACATCATATAAGCTTAAGGTATGCAATGTGATGATTTGATACACTTGTATATTGCAAAATGTTTACCACAATAAGGTTAATTAATACATCCTTCACTTCACATAATTACCTTTATTGTTATTGTTATTGTTGTTGTTATTCTTTTGTTCTACTCCCATAGCAACTTTAAAATATACAATATAGTATTTACTATAATCACCTTGCTGTACATTAGATCCCCAGAACTTACTCATCTGATAACTGAAAGTTTTTAACTCTTTGACCAACATCTGCCCATTTTTTCCACCACCCCAATCCAATAACTATCAGTCTACTCTCTGTTTCTATAAGTTCAGTGTTTTTAGGTTCTCATATATGAGATCACACAGTAATTCCTTTCTCTGTCTGACTTATGTCACTTAGCATAATGCCCCCAAAGTCCAGCCAAACTGTTGCAAATGGCAGGATTTCCTTCTTTTTTATGGCTCAATATTCCAGTATGTGTGTGTCACATTTTCTATATCCATTTATCCATCAACAGATACTTGGTTATTTCCAAATATTGGCTATTATAAATAATACCACAATGGACATAGGGGGGTAGATATTTTCAAGATAATAACTTTGTTTCCTTTAATATATACCCAGCAGTGGGATCATATGGACATTCTATTTTTAATTTTTAGAGGAACCTCCATACTATTTTCCACAGTGGCTGTACCAGTTTACATTCCCATCAACAGTGTACAACAGTCCACATCCTCACTAGCATGTGTTAGCCTTTGTGTGTTTTTTATACTAGCCATTATAACAAGTATGAGGTGATACCTTGTGGTTTTGATTTGCATAATTCATAATTCCCTGATAATTAGTGATGCTGAGCACCTTTTCATGTACCTTGAGAGTCATTTTTGTGTCTTCTTTGGGAAAATTTCTATTCAGGTCTTTTTCCCATTTTTAATTGAATTACTGTACTTGCTTTTTTGCCATTTCATTGTATGTTCCTTATTTTTTTTGGGGGGGGGGATATTAACTCCTTGTCAGATATATGGTCTGCAAATATTTTCTCCTATTACACAGGTTGCCTTTTTATTTTGTTTATTGTTTCTTTTGCTGTGCAGAAGTTTTTTGTGGTGTGTGTTGTGTGTGTTTTTATGGAGTCTCACCTGTTGATTCTTGCTTTTATTATCTGTGTTTTTGGTGTTGTAGCCAAAAAATCATCACCAAGATCAATGTCAAGGAATTTAAGACTATGTTTTCTTCTAGGAGTTTTATATTCCAGGTCTTAAGTTTTCTTAACCTATTTTGAGTTAACTTTTGTGAATGGTGTAAGACAGGGGTTAATTTTATTCTTTTGTATGTGAATATAATTTTCCAACACCATTTATTGAAGAGACTATCCTTTCCCCATTGAGTATTATTGGCTCCCTTGTCAAATCTTTCTTGACTTTGTATGTATAGCTTTTTTCTTGGCTCTCAATTCTGTCCTTTGACCTATATGTCTGCTTTGATACCAATAATGTACTGTTTTGATTACTGTAGCTTTTTAATATAGTTTGAAATCAGGAAATGTGGTGCCTCCAGCTTTGTTCTTAAGATTGCTTTGGCTATTTAGGGTATTTTGCTCTCCAGCTTTGTTCTTTCTCAAGATTGCTTTGGCTATTCAGGGTATTTTGCCGTACCATACAAATTTTAGGATTGTTTTTCTATTTCTGTGACATTGGAATTTTGTAGTGATTGCATTGAATCTATAGATTGCTTCAGGTATTATTATGGACATTTAAACAATATTAACTCTTTAGATCCATGAACATAGGATTTCTTTCCATTTATTCATGTCTTCTTCAATTTATTTCATCAATGTCTTAAAATTTGGGGTGTATAAATATTTTACTTCCTTAGTTAAATTTATTTCTAGATATTTTATTGGTTTTGATACTTTTGTAAATATTATTTTTTTCATTCTTTTTCATTTACTTCATTGTTAGAGTATAGAAACACAACTAAATGTTGTATATTGGTTTTGTATCCTGAAACTTTACTGAATGTGTTTATTTGTCCTAACAATTCTTAGTGGAGACTAGAATTTTCAATATACAAAATCATGTCATCATCAGAGATAATTTTACTTTTAAATTTGGATGCCTTTTATTTCTTTTTCTTACCTAGTTGCACTAACTAGGATTTCCAGTACTATGTTGAATAGGAATGGTAATAGTGGGCACCCCTGCCTTGACTCTAATCCTAGAGATAAGCTTTGTGGGTTTGTCTATATGGCTTTTATTATGTTGAAGTATGTTTCTTCTATACCTAATTAGTTGAGAATTTTTATCATGAAAAGATGTTGAATTTTATCAAATGCTTTTTTGTAACTGGTTAAATGATCATAAGATTTTTGTCTTTCATCCTATTAATGTGATATATCACATTTATTGATTTGTGTATATTGAACCATCCTTGCATGCAAGGAATGAATCCCACTTGATCCTGGTGCATGATCCTTTTAATGGTATGCTAGTATTTTTTAAAGAAATGTTGCATGTACAATTGACCCTTGAACAAGACAGGTTTGAACTGTCTGGATCTACATATACATGAATTTTTTTTCAATAAATGTGTAATTGGTCCTCTGTATCCATTGCTTTTTCATCCATGGATCCAACCAACCATGGATCAAAGACAGTATTTTTTATCCACAGTTGGAAATCTGTAGATGGGAATGGCTAACTGTATGCATTGTTATATATCATTTTATGTAAGGGACCAACTCTGTTAGTTCAAATATTCTTGGTTGGAGTTTTTCTCTTTCATCACTTTGAATGCATCATCCAACTCTCTCCTGGTCTGCAAGTTTCTGCTGAGAAATCTGCTCATAGTCTTATAGAGAGGGGCTTCCCTTGTATGAGAAATTATTTTTTCTCCTGCTGCTTTTAAAATTCTTTCTTTGTCTTTGATTTTAGACAGTTTTATTATAGTGTATCTTGGAGAAGATCATTTGGGATTAAAATTTTGGGGTGACTTATTCCCTTCATGTACTTAGACGTCACATATCTCTCCAGGTTTGAGAAGTTCTCAGCAATTATTTTTTTAAGCTTTCTATCTCTTTTCCCTTTCTTCCCCTCTGGGACTCCAATGATGTGTAGATTGTTTTTCTTAATGGTTTCCCATTAGTATTTTTTCATTCCTTTTTATTCTTTTTTATTTTTGTTCCTCTTACTGAATAATTTTAAATGATCTTTCTTTGAGTTTACTGATCTTTCTGCTTATTTGTGTGCTGTCAAAGTGTTCTATTGAATTCGTCCATTCAATCATTATATTCTTCAGTTCCAAAATTTTTAGTTGTTTTTATGTTTTTATATTTTCTATCTCTTTGTTGAATTTCTCATATTGTTCTCATATTGTTTCATTAAATTGCTTTTCTGTGTTCTCCTGTAGCTCTCTGAGCATTTAAAATAATTATTTGAAATTACCAGGCAATTCATGTGTTTTCATTTCTTTAGGGTCAGTTACAAGAAGTTTATTGTGTCTCTTTGTGGTGTCATGTTCCCTTATTTTTTGTGATACCTTTAGCTTTGCATGGTTATCTGCACATTTGAAAAATCAGTCATCTCTTCCAGACTTTATGGACTGACTTTGGTAAGAAAAAACCTTCACCTATGGGTGGGGCATTTGGAGTGTGCTGTGACCCCAGGTGTAGTGAAGCAGGGTGCCAAGTGCAGGGGTGTATAGCAGCTTTGGGTCTTGGGGGAGGGGTGATGTCTTGTCAACTCAGGGACACTGGAGTCCACACATTGACAACTGTATGGTCCTTGGTAAGAGCTTCCCAGAGTCCTCAATGACTGCAAAAGCTGTTGAGGTCCTTAATATCGTCTGGGTCTAGCAACTAGAGATAGGGCAGGCAGTGGTAATTGTCAGAGCCAGTGATATGCACTCAGCTGCAGGGACCAGCTACAGGTATAGTGGCACAGAGCAGTTGCATATCCACACATAGTGGCAATGGCCACAGCCAGCATCAAAAAAGAGCCACCTGTAGATGCACTAGCAGCTGTGGGGACCATGGCTGTCAGTGTGCATTTCTGTGGTTTCAGAGTCTTGCCACAGGTGCATAGTAGTGGAGGCCAGTGACAAGACTCTGGCCATTGGTGTACAAGTTCACCACTAAAGGAGCTAGCTACAGCCCAGCTGGTATGGCTCAGGGGTTGAGTTTCTACCTATGAACCAGGAGGTCACCTTTCCATTCTGTGGTCAGGGCACATGCCTGGGTTGCAGGTTCAATCCCCAGTGGTGGTGTGCAGGAGGCAGCCAATCAATGATTCCCTCTCATTATTGGTGTTTCTCTCTCTCTCTACCTCTTCCTTCCTCTTTGAAATCAATTTGAAAAATGTTTTTTAAGGTGCTAGCTATAGCAGTGCAGGCCACTGATAGGAGACAGGGCCGGAGCTGGGCCCACAAGCAGCTATGGCAGCCCTGGTTGTCAGTTTTCACTCCCATGGCTGCAGGGCCTCGCCATATATGCATGGCAATAAAGGCTAGCGATGGGAGTCTGTTCCCATGCACAGACGGCAATGGGTATCTGCTTCAGGGATCTAAGCTGGCATCTTGAAGTAACACAGCAGCAGAGGCTGCCAGTGTAGATCTTGGGTTCTAGCAATGAGAGGGGTGGGAGTGAAGGGAGATTCGGGCATCTGGGCATCTGCAAACATGGAAAACCTGTGAAATGTGCCAGGGTTTTGTGGTGGCTGTGCTGGCTGTTGGTTTAGTCAGTGACCAAAGCTGCTGAGGTTCTCTGCAGAGCAGGTCACCAGGGACTACCTTGGCTCCTGCTGTGTGGCTGATACAAGTAGCCTATCTTTCTTATTCTTAACCATCTCTAACATCAACTTACTGTGTTAAATGCTGTACTTAAATTACAGAAGAATGGACATAACTGAAGGAGAATTCCAGATAGTCTGAAGTAGACCCCGTCTGCTTCTGCTCCCTGTGAATATTCAGTGTTTTAAAGGTCTTGTTCAAAGTCATGCTGTTATTTTGTAGTACAAACAAGCCTGTTAATAAGAAACAGACTAGCTCCATTTAGTAAGTACAATTGCAATTAATTATTTTATTTTTTACATAATTGCCAGCAGAGTAAATCATTTGTACTTGTGGACTTCAACGAGCCTCCAGCTATTCTGCCTGTCAGGCTTTGCTATACTTCAAGAAGATTGCTTAGCTACAAAGAGGGCTCTTAGGTACAATAGTTTTCAAAACCTAATCAACCATATTGAAAAATGTTTACACATTCTGACCTAATTTAATATTAAATGATAACAGTTTTAATGAAGTCGTAGAATTGACTTGTAACCTGCTGTTATAGCATTTTCTGCCATTATAAACTCTCTTCGGCTGTGCAAAAGGGCTCAAGTTCATTAGAGGATACAGTTGAAGGAAAAGGTTTCTTTCATTCAGCCTGGTGTTTCTGGAGCAATCTGGTGGATGAATGTTTGGGGATGAGATATATCTGGAACTAAACTGTCATGTGCAAGACAAGACAAGCTAAGAAAAGTTCTCATAAGTTTCTGATAGGTGCTGAAAGGCGAGGTGTGCCCTATACAGCTATTGATTAAACAAGATATTGTAATTGTTAGTCTTTGGGGATGAGATATATCTGGAACTAAACTGTCATGTACAAAACAAGACAAGCTGAGAAAAGTTCTCATAGTTTCTGATAGGTGCTGAAAGGCGAGGTGTGTCCTATACAGCTATTGATTAAACAAGATATTGTCATTGTTAGTTATTTGGACTGAGTCAAGTGTCAGTCTTGTTGAACTTACATCTGTCCCCTGCCCTATATATTAACCTTTATATACTCACAAATGAAAAAAATGAGAACAGTCAGAAAGTCCAGCGATATTTTTAGTAACAAGACAGATTTTCACCAAGTATGAAAGCAAAGTGGGTCCTTCATGTAGTGCCCCAATAGGTTGGAGGAGCTGATTGCTCCCCCCCTTGCCCCTTTTCCAGCACGGGGATCTCTTTCTAGCTGAGGCGTTTGCTCTTGGCATTGAGCAGTGCTGCCTGGGGCATGGGATGATGCAGACAAGATAAAGCTGCTCTGGTCTTCCTTCCCTTTTTGGACAGTTATTCTCAGGTGTTTTGTTCCACTGGATTGCTGAAGTTTCTTAAGTGGACTCCTGAGCTCTACCAGTGCTATTTCTGTTCATGGGTGGCTGTTTAATTGTTGATCTTTGTGGAGTACAGAGACTGGGATCTCCTACTCCTCAATTGTTGTGACATCACTCTCAAAAATATCATATTTTTATAAAACTTCCTCAAGCACATTGGATTATAGAGTCTCTGAGAACATGTATGATTAAAAAAAAAAATGTTGAACTCAGTGGTTCCCAAACTTTTTGAGCACAAAAAACTTACTGATACACCACAAAAATAATGTTTCTCAGCACACCAGGTTAACTCAGATCCAGCTCCCCTAGTGCTCAGAAGAGAAGCAGGCGGCTTCCAGTCCAGAATGTCCCTCCCCTCCTGGCTCTCCCGGTCCCCTGCAATGATCACTGGGCTAAATGAGGTTCTAGGCCAAATAGCACAAAATCTTTGTGGCTCTCAAGGTGCCTCATGAAGTATGGAATTGAAATATGCTCTGACTAGAGATTCATCATTTAAGGGCTGTGTAGGAGGAACACTGTTTTTCTTTTTTATCATATTTCAAAATCCTGTCTTTATTCTCCAAGTCATGCAATTTTTATTTTCTTCGTGGTATTCCCCACTTCACCTTTGAACTTCTTCATTAAGATGAGGTTAGAATTATTGGATGATCTGATCTAAATTTCACCTAAATCAGATAATAGTTTTAAAATACTGGAAGATTTCCTCAATTGGCTGCTACTTATGATGTAATAGCTATAGATATGACAGACTTTTAAATTTATTCTGCCTTACATTTTCTCCCTCCCTTTCTTATGTCTTCAATCAATAAAACAGTAAAATCAAGCCCTGACTCCTGGCATTTGCCCATTTCTGTGATGTAGATACTCTCACCATGGACGATTTCAAGTTACCACTGTGATATCACTGAGCAGAGAGTTGGCACATAGCACACCATTGTATTGTAATTCCAACATACAAATACAATAGATATAAATAACCTCAAGAGAATAATTAGGAAGTAATGAATTTTGAGTATTTGTTACCTTTTTTATATATACTTTACTTAATTGTAAATTTTATTTTAATAATGAGCATGTCAAGGGGGAGTCAAAATGGTGGCCAAATAGGTGGATGTGTCCTGTGTCTTCTCACAGAGTAGATAGAAGGAACAAATAAATAACATCTACCCAAAATTGGCAAATTAAACACACCTGGTGAGACAATCCGTGACTGGAAAGGACAGAGGACACCTGGAGAATGTTTTTCTCTCTCCTTTCTCTTTACCCCTTGTTAAAAATTGATCTTCTTTATCTGCTTTATTGACGTGTTATTATTATTGTAGTCTCTGTTGGCTTACTCATATATCTTTTTATAAGCATTTTATTGTGCACACTACTATGGCTTACTCATATATCTAATTTCTTCTTTCCTGCTCCAAGTCCATGCACCCTTCTCTCTTCTCTTTCTTTGCTAGCCAATTTTTTATGCTTTTGTTTTTCCTCTCATCTCTTGCTCTCTTCTTCTCCTAAATGCTTAATTAGTTTCACTTACTAAACTCAAGTCTATCTGTTCTCTCCTCTATTCTCCTTTTCCAAAATAGATGAATATATAGATAGACAAATTTTTTAAAAATTGTTTTATCTTTTTATTTTTTATTTATTGATTTTATTTTGTGTTTTAATTTTCTTCTTATCAACTAATTCTCTTTCTACCTCCTCTATATTGAACCATGGCCATTCCCTTATTCATTCAATTCCTTAACCTTACATTCTGGATATAAGCTCTGCCTCTACAGATTCTGCCCCCCCCCCTGCCTTTTTACTGGTGTTTGTTGTTTGCATTTTTTGGTTTATCTGTTTGCTTTTCTTGGTGTTTTCTCCCCATATATATATTTTTTCCCCTACTTTTTTTTTCTTTTTCTTTTAGCTCTTACATTTTTTCCTTTTCTCAATATCATTGTTGCTCTCTTTTCTCTCTCCTAATTTTCTTTTCTCTCTCCTAATTCCCTTTTCTCTGGTGTTTACTTTTATTGGGGTTATTGGTGTCATGAGTACATTCATGTTTTGTTCCCTTTGGGTCATGTCTTGTTGAGTTGTATTTTGTGCTGTTCGGGCAACATGGTAGAGAGTGAGCCACATAACCAGACACCCTAGAGGAGACTCCATCCACGAACAGGACACTCAAGACCCAACTACACCAAGAGAACCCAAATATCCCAAGTAGAGGCCCTCCCTAGAATACCCAGCCCAGAAGATCTGAAAGATTGCACCACTGAGTCCCACAAAACATTGACTATATAAGACAAACTCAAAAAAATCTGGGTGACATAGAAGTTTGATCTAATACATAGAAATAACCACAAAGAACAGCAAAAATGGGAAGACAAAGAAACAACCCCAATACGAAAGAAAAGAAGTAATCACCAGAAAAGGAAGTAAATGAAATGGAGGCAAGCAATTTGTCAGAGAAAGAATTCAGAGCAATGGTTATAAGGCCTCTGAAAAGAATGGAAGACAAATTCAACAACATGTGTAAGAATCAAAAAGACATGAAGAAGAACCAATAGAAAATGAAGAATGACATAGCAGCAATAAAGAACACCATAGACAATATCAACAGTAAACTAGAAGAAGCTGAGGACTGCATCAGCGAGCTAAAAGACAAGGTAGAAAGAAACACCCAAGTAGAGCAATCACTGGGGAAAAAAAACTTAAAAAGCAGGAGGAGAGCCTAAGGGAGCTTTGGGACGACACAAAATGAAACAACATTCGCATAATAGTGGTACCAGAAGGAGAGGAAACTGAGCAAGGAATAGAAAACCTATTTGAAGAAATAATAATGAGCATGTCTGACAACTGGCTCACAAAATTCCTAAAAGTTTAATAATCAGCTCTTCCAAGCCAGTATAAGCTGGACTCAGCACAATTTTATATTGTTTCCAAAATTCCTGTTGCCTGTTAGTAGAACAAGTCATAGACAAACTCTGTGTTGCCTTTGTGACTGTTAAAATAAAAGAGGGGAAATTACATTCTCTGCGTGTCTTTCAGATGGGTCTGTCAGCGAGCCCGATATGGCAGCCAGCTTCTGCCCTGACCACAAGGCCTCCATGGTGCTCTTCTTGGACCGTGTCTATGGTATTAAGGATCAAACTTTTCTGCTCCACCTGCTAGAGGTTGGATTTTTACCTGATTTAAGAGCCTCTGCCTCTCTCGATACAGTAAGTGACTAAAATAAGAAAAAAAAGTTCCCATCATTGTAAATAAATGAGTAATATTGGATTTAGAAATGAGCAATTTTTAATCTACTTGCTGATTACATATTAGTAGTGTGCTTTAAAGGATAAGAAAACAGAGGCACCAAGTAATGGAAGTTCTTAATTTATTGGCCAGAGACTTGAATGCATGTAAACATGACCTCAGATATTCAATACAGTTCTCTCTATTCCAAAGTTTCTCAACATCAGCACTATTTGTTGTGGAGGGGGGATCCTGTGAATTGTAGGGTGTTTAGTAGCATCAGGGCCTCTCCCTGCTACCCCCCAGACTAATTCTAGATTTCACCAATGTTTCCTGCGAGACAAAATCACCCTCATGTGAAAAGTATGGCTGTTGCTTATGAAAAGGGCTGGCTGGCAGCATTAGAGGCTGGAAATACTCTTCCCACGTCACTCTTGAGGTTTAATGCACTGGCTATTAGGCAGGATAGTCTGGAGCTCAGAACATGACAAAGTCAGGACAAGAGGCCATGGGCAAATCCAAGTTTGGCAGTCAAGTGTGAGGTACAGCCATCCAATATCAACAGACAGTAAGACAGGAGGCCCAGGAGTTAAATAGCTTAGATGTCTGATGCCCCAGGTCAGGACTAAGCAGAGACACTGTGCACCAGGAATACTGGGTCCAAGGAGAAAAGACAATTAAATCAGCTTAAGTCTAAGAACATTTCACCAGTTTAGGCTTGTTTTTAAAGAGCCAGAAGCATGTCTTCTTGATCAGTCATCAAGTTTCTCAAAGGCTCCACCTGGTGTCCAACAGAGATAGCAGTCTAAGTTCTGTTATGGGTGTCAGGTGGCCAATACCTTAGCTGGATTCCATTGGAATGGGTTGCTGAGAAATGGGTGGGGTGACCTGGAACTGGAAGCAGTACAGTCCCCAATCTGAATGAGAGCTCCACCCCTGTTTCTGGCTTGGCATTAAGAGATGGTAGAACCATGAAGGTGTTCGGGGCATGTGATCTTTTTGGATAATTACAACAATGCTTCCACAGCTTCTTTTGTGTTCAGCTTTCTCTATATATAATATAGGTTAAGTATAATAATTTTTTAAACTTGTGGGACATTCTTAAGGTTTCTGATCAAAGCATTCGATTTTTTTATAGATCAAATAAATAGTAAATGCTATTCTAGCATTTGGTGTCCAAATCACATGCTTACCTCAGCACCATCTACAAAAGAAATTTTCTATTCAGTTCCTAAGCACACACGTTTTCATGCATTCTCTTCTGAAAACTTTTAAGACACTATAATAAAAGCTCTGTCCTTCCTCATTTTAACAACTTTGTTAAAGTGATAAATGTGAAAGATTAGCTCTTTCAGTATGATTACTCAATCTTCTAGGAGACAAACTTCTGATAATTAAGAGGAACGCCAGGAATGTATACAGTTTATCAAATCACAAGTTACAAATATAATTACTGCAATGATCACAGAAAATAATGGTAATATTTCATCTCTGCATATCTCCAGGGTTTTTTTAAAAGTTTTGCAGATGATAGTTAAATATGCTTTTGCTAAATTTCATGTCACTAAGTGAGCCCTCCCTGAATCCAGTCTAAGTGAACAAGAGAGAACACTGTGTGTGAGAATTACACCATTTTAGAGAAGGTCCTACATTTCTACTCCTTGGACACTTATTCCCCTGAGGTCTGCCCTCATGTCATTTATCAGGTTATGAATTGTTCATAAATTAAGTGACAGGCGTCAGAGCTCCTCCACTGTCTCGCTGCAAAACCAGTGAGTTTGAGAGCTCCTGAGGCCTCCACCCAACTATTAATCTCAGAATCACTAGAGGAGTCTCCCTAAAGTGATTTTTTAAAAAAAGAGCTAGAATGGGATAATAATGTAGTTGAACGTTGCAAACATCAAGGGTTTGGGTTAGATTGGCCGTCACCTGATTTGAAGAGTTTGGAATTCTTGGAGGAGGCCGGATACTTGTGGATCAGCCAGCCTTTGCTTTCTTCTGTTTGTTTATTTTTAGCAGGACTTTTATTTTCATTTAAAATGCAAAAGAGAAATCAGTCTGCTGAGAAGGTACAAAGTTGTTCATTTTGTTGCTGTGATATGTAGATAGATATGTGTGTGCTTCCTTGCCCACTAGATGGGCGCTGGGTACAGGGGGTAAGCCTTGCTCTTTCCAGAGATTAACCAGTGTCCCAACACCCTTTCCTAGGTGTCCCTAAGCACCACAGAAGCTGCACTGGCGCTAAATAGGTACATATGTTCTGCTGTGCTCCCGCTCCTCACAAGGTGCGCCCCTCTCTTTGCCGGAACGGAGCACTACACCTCTTTGATCGATTCAACACTGCAGACAATATACAGGCTGTCCAAGGGGCGTTCCCTCACCAAAGCTCAGAGGGACACCATAGAAGAATGTTTGCTTGCCATTTGCAAGTAAGTACCCCCTCCCATGTGTTTCACCTCTGCATATGCATCCATGTCACTTGTGTGTATGCACCCATGTCAGCTGCATTCAATTGTATTACAATCTAAAAACTGGAGAATCCAGTCTGAGGAAGCTTCCAGGCCTTTGTCATACACCAAACCTACCCCAAACATCCCCCTATTTGCCCCAGGCTCTTTTTGATCCCTGTGAGGAGGGCGGGGGGCACTGCTCAGTTGCCCCAGGCTCTTTTTGATCCCTGTGAGGAGGGCGGTGGGGGGGGGGGCACTACTCAAGCTCTATCCCATAGGGTTGGTGGACCAGGAGATGAGACTGTCTTTCAGGCCTGAAGTATTCAGATTAAGAACTACTGTTTTAGTTCCTAAGACAGAGCCAGAAGCAGGCTTTCCCTCTGAGTGGACCTTCACACAGAGGCCAGACCGTAAGAGTGAATCAAAGCAGCCCACCTCCTCAGGGCCTGAGAGCAAAGAGAAGTCCCAGTGGGAAGTAAGGACAGGGTGTTTCACCACTGCACACAGGCATCAGAGCCACCAAGAATAGAAGGTTAACTCGACCCAAGAGCTGTGGGTCCTCAGGAAACTCCATTGGGTCTGGTGGCCGCTGGTCCCAGGACCAGGTCTCCTGCTTTAAGCCAGTTTTCCACCTCCACTGCATATGAGAATCACCTGGGGCAATACTAGGTCTATATCCCAGTGCCCAGGTCACACCTCCACCCCCAAATCCAACCTTTAGGGATGGGATCCAGACCTCTAGCCTTTGAAGCTCCCAGGTGATTCCATAATGCAGCCAAGGTTGATAACCTCTGCTTTAGGTTGTCCTGGAGACAGGACCCACAGACCAGGTATGGTCCCAATTCTTGTTGAATAAGCTGTTTCCTAATCACATAAGGGATGACCATGTATTGAGGGGCTAGGCCCGCAGGGGTGGGCAAACTTTTTGACTCGAGGGCCACAATGGGTTCTTAAACTGGACCACACTTATATAACAAAAGCATGGATGGAGTGTTTGCATAATGCAGCCAAGGTTGATAACCTCTGCTTTAGGTTGTCCTGGAGACAGGACCCACAGACCAGGTATGGTCCCGATTCTTGTTGAATAAGCTGTTTCCTAATCACACAAGGGATGACCATGTATTGAGGGGCTAGGGTCACCTAGAAAAAAACAGTCAATTGGTTCTTTAGAACATCAAACTAAAAAGCAGTCTCACACTTATATTTTAAATATAATAAAGTTTCTCCTATTTAAAATGCTTCTTAAAATTAAGCTATATCTGCTGTCTTTCTATCATCTGGCCTACAGGCTTTAACTACTTCAGGGGACTAGCTGTGTCCTTGTTCAGTGCCATTTGCCCAGGATGTGGAATAGAGGGCAGAGGATGGATGGAGAGAGGGACGAGGCCAGGAGGGAAGGGCCTCCCCCGAGGCCTCATAAAAGAGATTTCTCTCTGAGCTCCTCCACCAAAATCAGGGCCTATACTTTGAAACTATTTCATTCTCATTCCAAGATTATTATAACTGGCAGAGAATTATATTCATAGAATTTTTTGGTCTTGAAAGAGAAAAAGCTGGGTAGATGCACTTACAGGCCTCTAGGAATCAGTAGGGTGCCTGGGTTTCCACTCTGCCACTCCCAAAGGAAGAGTAATGGCCCAGTTACTTGTGTAGATGGGTCTCTGCTTTTCTTCTCAATGGTGGCAAGGGAATAAATAATGAGTTTACACACTAGAAATCCTATCACTATTGATTCTGTAATTGGCTGGTAACTGCATCAGGAGCAGCTGCAGATCTTGCTCTGCCTTTTGCTAGATCTGAGCTCAGCATGTGTCTTAGGAACCAGACCAATCAAGGAGCCCTGTCTCCCAGCATAAGCTACTTCCTGGAATTAAAACCATGTTGGTGAGACTGATATCAGCTGCAAATGCTTCTAAAAAATCAGACCTTGGGGAAATTAGACTCTTACATCAAACTGAAAATGTAGCTAACAGCCCTATTACTACACTCAGAGGGGCTTCCACACTCCTCTTGGCCCACGTGAGCTCTAGATACAGTGACGAGCTGGTTGAATTTAACTTGTTTTTTTATTTTTAATAATTCAGGAATTAATAGAATTAGAGATTTATTTCATGCCTTGATTTTATTCAAGTTGGTCAATCTTAAGTGATATTCCTAATCTGCTAAACAATAATGTGAAAGTTGAGGAATTTTACATCATAATTACTAGAGTCAGCTACAAGGCCATTGACTGGCTGTGTATTTTGACTGACCCCTTTCACTCCAGGGTTTTTTTTAACAACAGAGCAGCTCTAGGAAAAGTTATGGAACACATGAGTTTTATTGTCCATCTTTGTTTCCATCGATCTTCCTTGTAGATGCCTCTGAGGCTTTCCTTCCCGACATTCCAGCTCTTTACCCTCAAAGTGACTAACTTTACCTTCATGGTTCTTAGGCATCTGTGGAAAGAATTCATGGCTTCACAAACTGACCTTCTCTGTCAGATCGTGTGTATTATGTGCACGTGCTTTTCTCTGCAGGGAATCCAGAGATTCCACTAGATTTTTTAAAAACTTTGTAATCTAATTTGGGACAACATGGATGGGCCTAAAGTGTATTGCACTAAGTGAAATAAGTCAAACAGAGAAAAAAAATACCATATTATTTCACTTATATGTGGAATCAAAAAACAACACAAAAGGAATGAACAAACAAAAGAGAAACAGACTCATAGATATAGACAATAAACTGATGGCTGTTGAGTAGAAAAGGTGAAGGGATTAAGAAGTACAAATCGGCAGTTACAGAAGACTTTCAGGTATGTAAAGTATAGCATAGAGAGTATAGACATTCCAGCTCTTTACCCTCAAAGTGACTAACTTTACCTTCATGGTTCTTAGGCATCTGTGGAAAGAATTCATGGCTTCACAAACTGACCTTCTCTGTCAGATCGTGTGTATTATGTGCACGTGCTTTTCTCTGCAGGGAATCCAGAGATTCCACTAGATTTTTTTAAAACTTGGTAATCTAATTTGGGACAACATGGATGAGCCTAAAGTATTACGCTAAGTGAAATAAGTCAAACAGAGAAAAACAAATACCATATGATTTCACTTATATGTGGAATCTAAAAAACAAAAGGAATGAACAAACAAAGGAGAAACAGACTCATAGATATAGACAATAAACTGACTGATGGTTGTTGGGTGGAAAAGGTGAAGGGATTAAGAAGTACAAATCAGCAGTTACAGAAGACTTTCAGGTATGTAAAGTATAGCATAGAGAGTATAGTCAGTAATATTATAGTGCCAGATGGGTACTAGACTTAGGGTGATCACTTTATAAGTTATATAAATGTCTAATCATTATGCTATACACCTGAAACTAATATAATGTATGTCAATTATAATTGCAAATTTTTTAAATCTAAAAAAAGTTAAAAGTTTGGCAATCTGAAAATAAAAGCTAAATCAATGTTGTTTATCTCTCCTTCCTCTATCTCAGAATTCACCTGCATCCAATGCCAAGGCCATAAACTCTTTAATAATTGGATAAATCATTCCCTAATTAGTTAGTGCCTTTGCTGTTTAAAGGAGTGTTTTTAGGATGGAGACTTAGCCCAAAGAAATTATTCCAGTCATGAGAATTTCAAAGATCAGATAGTAACTCAGGGGGCCTTCAAGTTCCCTCCAGATCATGCCAGTAGGTGGCCTCAGATTCCACCTATGCAGCTGGTCCACTCCAGCTTCTCCCTCTGCAGAGCTCAGCGGGACTTGGGATCCTTATAGAATAAAAGTACCTGCCTCTTCTTCCTGTTACAGTGGCTGGACTTTGAATGTGCATAGACCCTAGAACATCCTTTCACCTGGTGATTGGACTTTAACTTTAGGTACCTCAATTTATTAGCCACATGTCCCTCTTTCTCTATCTACCTATACTCTGTCTTTAAAGTGTTTTATCATGGGCTGTGCTTTACAAGATCTTGTCTTTTAGGAGCTGATTGTTTTGAGGCTTAGTTCTAATAGATGGTTATTGCTGCGTGTTTCTTGTATTCTTTCTTATTTTCTTCCTTATTTTTTTTTTATTCTATCCTGTTCTTCCTATTCCATTTCTTGTATTCTTTCTTATTTTCTTCCTTATTTTTTTATTCTATCCTGTTCTTCCTATTCCGTGCTGCAGTCACCTGAGGCCTTCCATGTTACAGCAGCTCCTGCGACGCCTTGTTTTTGATGTGCCCCAGCTCAATGAATACTGCAAAATGCCCCTTAAGGTAAACCTCGCGCTTGTGACAGAAATACAGTCCATGGCACAGGAAACTTGCCTTGTAGAACAGGATGTCCTCTCGATTTGGGAGCAAAATACATGCTAAATGGGCTTCACTCCTTTGAGAGCTAATAAGATGCAACCTACAAAAAGAAGCCCTCCCTGAGCGTGTCTGGTGGAGGAGACTTCCAGATTCATTAACTGCTCCAGTTTTCTGGGCTGGCTTTCCACCAAGTGCTTGTGACTTAGCAGAGGTTAGTGAAGCAACTTGGGTTTTGTGCTTTCCTGCCCTAATTAGGCTTTCAGAGTATTTTCAGTCTCAAAAACCTTTGAAGGCTTGTGATTATTCATTTAAGTACAGCAACTAAAATGTCCCTTTTCTCTTCCATACTATTTTGTGTTTTTTCTTTTATAACAGATTCCCCCCCCCCCTTTTTTTTTACTTCTTTTTCTTTGCTGATGAAAAGGAAGGCCACAGAGCCTTCCCTTTTCTTTCTTTCTTTTTTTGTTTTGTTTGTTTTTTGTTTCCTCATTCCTGAATTTCTCATAAATTACAAACATTTTATCACTAGCACTGTGAGCATCTGAGTCTGGGGTGGGGGGGGGGAGTGCGGGGGTCATCGGAATCACCCCACACACAAGAGAGCAGCTGGTTTTTTGCTCTTTTCCCTTTGTGGCATCTGCGATATTAGCATTTTCAAAGGTGTCAGCCATCACCAAAAATTCTGCCTGGTGATTTTAACAAAATTTTTTCTTTTTTCAGAAATAGTCCAAGCGAGGATTTCAAGAAGCATTTTACTAAGATTAAACAGAATTCCCGGGAGCCTTTAGTTCAGTCCTCTCTCTCCACACCAGCAGAGAGCAGCTTGTTCGCTGTCAGAGATTCCACCGCCCTCCAAGGGCTCATTTGTCTCTCCAACCCTAACCGCCCCAGTTCTGATCTCAGAAAGCACCGTGGCGGAAAGCCAGGGTTCTCGCAGTCCAAGCTGGCCTTGCCTCCTCAGCAGGCCTGACTGTCAGCGAGATTCTGGCTCCCACAGAGGAGCCTATAAATAGTCCTCAGTAAGCTCACTTTTAGTTCTTAGATCAGGGATTTTTTATTGACTGTATTGGAGTGACATTGGTTAATAATATTATGTGAGTTTCAGGTGTACAATTCTATAACACATCATCTGTGTATTGAGTGTTCACCGCCCCAAGTCAAGTCTCCTTCCATCACTATTTACACTCCCTATACCCTCTTCTACCTTCCCCCAAGCCCCCTTTCCTTCTGTTGTCTGTGTCTATGAATTTTGGTTTGTTTGTTTGTTTTCTTAATCCGTCCACCTTTTTCACCCAACTCCGAAACCTCTACCTTTCCCCTCTTAGAGGATGTGGATCCCACCTGCTGGGATGGGAACATTGGCAGTGTACTTCTGCCCTCTGCTGGCCATATGTGAAACTGTTGTTACACGGAGGGCCATCAGATGGAGTGAAAGGGAAGGAAGTCATGGGCAGTCATCAATCTAGAGAAAATCTTCAGATTCACAGTCCCCTCCCCATACCAGCATGACCCAGCACCTTCCAGATTCATAAGCAAAGGTCTCAGAAGAAATTCTTCCTACTCCTGACTGACTGGAACAACACCCGGTGACTACTTTCAGAGTGTAGAATTTTCTCATTTGAGTGGAAATAGTGATCCATTCTTCAGTAACTGCTAAAGGCACCTTAGGAGGTACATGAATTAATTAGGCGGCTTCAGTTCGGGCTGGAGCTCATTAGGCTGGAAAGCAGACCATTCCCGGGGGTGGTTGAGGGCCTGTCTCTAGATGGCCCACCTGTTTCCATGTTCGTTTCACTCTCCTGATGGCTGCTTGCTGTTTTATTCTCCCCTGCACGTTGTCGATGCCTGTGGATCTTCGCTACCCCTCCCCACTGGTGCCGCCCTGTTGGAACCCGCCAGCTCCTGACGAGCCACTATGAGCAGTGCTGGAAGTATTACTGCCTGCCCTCGGGGTGGGGCAGCTACGGCCTCGCCGTGGAGGAGGAGCTGCACCTCACGGAGAAGCTCTTCTGGGGGATTTTTGACTCCCTCTCCCACAAGGTAACGGGGTGCTTCTCAAACAGGGAGGGAAGCCCTCAACGACCCCAGCTGCTACAGATCATAACGGCTAATCGCTGTTCAGCTTCACCCCGTGCTAGGCACTGCGCCAAGTATTTCCCAACTGTGTTACACTCATCCTTACCCCCACCCCCTGAAATGGGAACTGCTCTAACCCCTCCTTTGATAGGTGAGGGAAAGTCTCAGAGCAATTGAATACCTTGCCAGACACACAAAGCTAGTACAGGGAAGAGCTACTACCAGAGTGAATCTCAAAAACACTTCCTGGCATCAGTCTCCTGAGCCCACTGCCACTCCTTCCCCGACGTGAGTAAAAAATCAATAAAATATTTTTTTTTTTAAAAAAAACACTTCCTGGCCTCAGTCTCCGTGACTGAGCCCACTGCTACTCCTTCCCCAATGTGTGGCCCCTGTTAGCTGGTCTTCGCCAGGTCCAGCCTAGAGGAGAAGTCATGACATCTGCTCAGGTCAGGATGTGGGATTCTAGGAGACTTCAGCCACAGTGAGGGAGGTTATTCAGAACCACTCCTTTAGGGAGGAGAACTGAGGGCCTCTGAACCCAGAGCCTCCCACACTCCCTGATGGAAACACAGCTGCGACTCAGAATTTCCACGTCCTCCAAGCCAGTTTATTTAGATTTTCGAGGTCATCGGCTTTAGAGGTAGAACATGAGTAGGTCTGGCTTTCTTACAGAAATCTGGAACGTGTGTGTAGGTGTTCACCTGCACTTACGTTGTCTTCACTCCTGTAGTCCTTTGGTCTGTGTAAGCAGATCCAAAGCTGCCCCTACCCCATGTTATCTGACTGGAATTCCTTCCTTGCCAGTTCAAGAGAGAATGGATGTGCTATGAGCAGTCTGCTGGTGATATCAACACATGGCCCACATCAGCTACTGCAGAGCCTAGCACAGCTTCTTATGCCCTCTCCAACTACAGGTTGGGTCAGTTTCTACGCACCTCTACGGCAAGCAGGTTTATAGACATTTCTGGCCTAGTTAGAACCTGTTTAACCCTTTCTTAAAATTAACTATTTATGAGATACAGCTTTTTTTAAAAATCCTCACCCAAGGATATGTTTAACCTGTTTAACCCTTTCTTAAAATTAACTATTTATGAGGTACAGCTTTTGAAAAAAAATCCTCACCCAAGGATATGTTTTTGTTTTTAAGAGAGGAAAGGGGCGGGGGGGGAGAGAAAGAGAGAGAGAGAGACACATTGATGTGAGAAAGAAGCATCAATTGGTTGCCTCCCGAGGGCACCTCAACTAGCGATTGAAGCCTAGGTATGTGCCCTAACCAGAAATCAAACCCACAACCTTTTGGTGTTTGGGACAACACTCCAACCAACTGAGCCACCTGTCCAGGGCTAGGAGATACTGATTTAAATCTTGATTTAACATTTTTCAACTTGAAGCAAATGGTGACTGGAGGGCTTTGCAGACTGTGTTGTCATCCTCCAAGGACCCCTGGTTTCCACCAAGTGTGTTAAGGGGCTTACCTGTTCCCCACGCTGGTTGACCTGGACAAATGAGGGCATGGTACTTTTCTCAGCTAATTGGGGAATGCTTCCACCTGGTGGCCATGGGTCTGGTTTCTGTACCAACACGCTCTTTGGTTTTCCTCACAGAAGTATGACCCAGATCTTTTCCGAATGGCCCTGCCTTGTCTCAGTGCTATCGCCGGGGCCTTGCCACCCGATTACTTAGACACCAGGATCTCAGCCACATTGGAGAAGCAGATCTCAGTGGATGCAGACGGCAACTTTGACCCCAAACCGATCAACACCGTGAAGTGAGTCCAGACCACCTCTAAGCTGGTCTTATATTTTGTCCAGTGGCCAGTGTTTCTCTTTCAGAAGGTGGCAAGAAATATAAGAGTCTTTTTCTTCCCTCCTGCCAACACTTTGTCATTTCTCTTGACACTACAAGTCATATCAGGCACTGGATCTTGCCCTCGACTCCTGAAGGATTACTCCATCCATATCCGATTTCATACCGTATGATTATATGCTAGGCTTTTGTTTTAGAGGGTGGGGTTGGTTTATTTATTATGAGACTGATGCTCTCCACAAATAAATGTCATCTGCAACATTGCAAGAACCACCCTGACAAATGAGGCAATTAATTTATTAATGAGTTTTTTGGCAAAATCTTCACTTTTTTTGAATTAGGCCTGTACAGTTCTAATTGCACCATACATCAAAACAGCTCCATAAGTAGCACTCGGCTGAGACCTGACAAGGCTTGGGTGTGACGGCAGAACAGCATGAGGTCCTTACCTGAGAGACTGGCCCTGCTCTCCCCCATGCCAGGGGATGCTGAAACTTGGGAACAATCCTACAACATCACCTTTAATTTCTCCCTGTGATTCTCCAGCATCTCTCCTGGGGGATGATTAGGCCATGGATGAAACATATGCTCAATTTTGGCTGGTGGCGGGTCCACCCCAGTTATGATTATGTGTTGTGGGGCATCTCTAGGTACATTCTAAGAGAAGAGCTCCAAACCGGCTTTAGAGTGAGCAGGGAAAGTAAGACATCCTATACAGCCCCTCGGACTTGTGTTTTGTGGCAGTAGTTCTCAAATGAGAGCCACAGCCTAAGCTCTTCCCTGGGGCTGTCAGCTTTGATAACATATAAAACTGTTATATGTTAACAATTAGTACACAGTCCATCAGATGGAGCGTTGAGCTGAATGGATGGTGGGAAACAGAATTGAACCTGCTATAAGGACGGGATAAGAGGCATGGTAAGCCATCGAGCTCAATGAAAATATAAGTGTGCTGACAGATGACAAATGGTGTAATAATGTGATGCTTTTATAAATATTACTAGTGACCCGTTGCTCAAAATCACGTGAGACCTGGGACCCCTCACCATGGGACCACCCCGAGTCCCAGAGTCCCACCCTGTGTGGCCGGCACACTGCGGGACGGCCCCAAGTCCTGGAGTGCCACCCCAATGCTCTGCCTCTGGGTTGCACGGAGCGGCCGCCAGGCCCCACCCCCGCAGCATGCACACAGGGCCGCTGAAACCCCGGCAGAAACCACGTGAAGTGGATGCCGGGACCCCCGCGCCCCCGTGGGGTCGCAGGAACCCTGGCAGAAGCCACTCGAAGTGGCCGCCGGCCCCGCCCCCACTGTGAGCACCACCATCTTCTGATGGCGTTACAGCGTGAGGGTCAATTTGCATATTATCTCTTTATTATATAGGAGGATGAGACAATGCTATACTCCAGCAATTTGTGTGCTAATGATGAGTGGTTCCATGTTAACTTGAGAGTTCTGGTTTCTTTGCATATACCTTGACATCAGTGTGGTTCTTCAAGTGATGTGAGTAATAGAGATTAACTCTGGCTAATGTGAGCAGAAAGGGGCTTTATTGCAAGGATCAGAGGTCATTATCAGAACCTAGTGAAAGGCTGGCTAACCCAGCCTCAGCAGGAGCAGAAACCAGGACAGAGTGGCCAAGTGGGCAGTCTTCAGGCGTCCCCATTGGATGAACCTCCTTGAAGAGTGTGCTGCCTGGTCTCATCTGACTCAAGATTCAAATTTCTGGGAAAGTGAGTCTGAATGGCCCAGTCAGACGCCCACCTCAGTTCACATAAGACTGCGTGCAATGTAGGATTTGTTCCTTACAGGAAAAGGGAGGTGCTGTGGCCAACAGAAGGGACAAAAACTGCTAAACTGATGGAAATAACAAGTGTCTAGTGTACTTCCAAAATTGTAGTATTTAAAGGTGAGTCACTGAACCCAAAAAGGTAGACACCCAGTTTTTTGTAACATTTGGTCCTCTAGCCACCACTCCTGCCACTCCCAGATTGCAGCCACAAGATGACAGGCCAGTGTCTTTGGATGAAGGGGTTCTCACTGTGTAACCTAGACAGGTCTCGCCCAGGTGCCAAAGTGGTTCTTCAGGAGCCAAAAGAACCTAGAACAGCTGGAGGGAGGCCACCTACACAGCAGAGCCTCCTACAGAGTGGTCCCCTGATTGGACCTGGGTATGTCAGGTCTGCCACGCCTTCTGCTCAGAAAGTTTCATGTACCTAGGGTCCAGCTTCAGCTTTGGGTTAGCTGATTGATCAAATCCAGCTTCGATGGCTGATTGTTGATTCTGGCCATCTTTTTAGCACGCACATGTGGCTGAGGTGCTTGGCGAGGTTGTAATTTGATTTTTTCCCTTCTCATTTCAGTTTCTCCTTGCCTGAAAAATTGGAACACATCGTCACCAAGTATGCTGAGCATTCACATGATAAGTGGGCCTGTGACAAGGTAGGGATTATCCTCCAGCTGACATTTGTCAGAGGGAAAAATGGTCCAAGAACATTAAAGGGTCCAATGATGGAAATCTGCCTGCTGTGTCTCAGTAACAGGCTCACCAGGCCGAGAGCTTTCATTATTTCTGAGCAGCACTCTCCCGGGGTTGGTGGAGGTCAGAGAAATAGGCGGAAGAAGCTGGAGGTGCTGCTTTCTGTATTTTTCTCAAGAAGATCATCGATTCTATGAGTGTTCACTTCTTTCTCAACATTGCATTCCCTGGAATTTGCACCCACGCACGTGCTTGCATGTGTTCGACCTAAATGCTTAATGCAGGGTGGGAGGCTTTTATTCAATTTTCTCTTTGAATTTTTTTTATTTTTATTTTTTTGGAAAAGGGAAAATGAAATTAAAAGCCTTACCCCTGCATTTTGCCAAGAAGCTGGATTTTATTCTAGGGAGGGAGGACACACATCTTCCCATGGCAGCCGGCGGCGTAAGTCCCAGACTCTCCCTTATTAATAAGCCTGTCCATCTGGTGTTTAAAATTCCTCACCACATGAGGTCAGCCTGCTTAATGCGTGTAATTGCTCTGTCAGCCCTTTAATGCTGGCAAGAGAGTGGGAGGAATGTGCCAAAGATGTCCAGGATTCCTGGGGGCGGCCGGCTAAGGGTTGGGGCCATTGCTCAGTTGCAGCTTCAGCGTGGAGCTGAGGAGCAAGCCCACAGTAGGGCCACAGAAACCACCTCCATGCCACATGCCCTGGAGAGGGACACCTTGCACCACTGGCTCAGCCTTGGAGTTGGTCTGGGCTCAGCTCCTATTCTTCCATCGTCCCAATTGGGGGCCAATGATCACAACAATCATTGTAATTGTAGGAAGGGCCAATACCTCATGGTTCGAGAGCAGGGGTTGGCTAAACTATTCTGTAAAAGGCCAGATAGTGGACATTTTAGGCTTTGTGGCCAGAGAGCCTCCGTTGCAACTGCTCGTTTCTGCCATTACAGCACAGAAGCAGCCACAGACGTTGCATAGATGAAGGCGCATGCCTGGGCCCAGTAAAACTGTGTTTATGGAACAGATGGTCGGCCAAACTTGGCCAATGGCTGTAGCTGGTTGACTCTTGCTCTAGACTCTAGATTCTAGAGTCTAGAGCATCTGTATTTTCTCAGCACTCGTTGCATATGCCATTGGGCCAGCCTGTGGAAGAGGGAAATGCGGCCCCCCCATCAGGCCATGGCCATGGCCCGTCCGTCACTAGGCCATGTGGATTTGCCTCCTTAGTCTCTCCTCAGTGCAAACCGGTCTCACAGCCGCAGCCGTACCCCAGGGCTGTAGTCTGAGTTGTCATCTTCTTTTGCCCAGAAGGTTGTGATGATCTCCTAACTAGTCTCCCCTCAAGCACTTTCCCAGCCCGCCCTTCACACCGCAGGCAAGTGACAGCTTCAGTGTGCAGATCTGGTAATATCCTACCACTGCTCTCCATCACAGCCCCTTCTCCTTGTTAACGTTCCTTAACAGCTTCTAACTATTTTTAATATACAGGTCAAAATCTTTAATGTGCCTGATAGGCACAGCCTAATCTGGCCTCTACTACCATCTCTAACATCACCTTTCCTTTCACCCTCTGCCCTCCAGCCACATCCCCTTCTTTCTACCCACTGCCCACCACACACACACACACACACACACACACACACACACACACGCGCGCGCGCACACATGTGCCTGAAACCCTCCTCTAAAGCTGGGGATCTTAATCCAGCATCTTGAAGGGTTCAGGAATCTGGAGAAGGCGCTGTGTGTAAATTAATAAAGAGTCCAGAGACAAAACATAATTTTGGAAGGCATTTTGGGGGGCCAGAGGAGCTTGGCTAAAGGAAC
Source organism: Myotis brandtii (assembly GCF_000412655.1). Lineage (NCBI taxonomy): Eukaryota > Metazoa > Chordata > Mammalia > Chiroptera > Vespertilionidae > Myotis > Myotis brandtii. The sequence goes on along the minus strand of NW_005371823.1, from coordinate 694,492 downwards.
CAAGTTCTTCTGTCTCTCTGGACCCCTTGCTTTTTATTAACACAAATTGTCCTAAAGCAAGTTAGATATACATATCAAAAGACAAGGTTTAGTATACAGAATCCATTGATGGATTGGAGGAACTGCCTTCAGCTGTTCAGGTGTTTGGCCAGTAGGAGGCAATAACATGTAGATTGAAATGCCCTCAGCTGTCTGGCAGCAAGCAATCATTTATGCATCCTTTTCAGGTTTGGGGAAATGACCTCAGCCATTTCCAGATGATTCAGCCCTGTTGATATGCTGGAATTGGCTTCTGGCACTCCTCTGACTGAGCCAGGTGCCCATCTGCACTCAGACACGTGCACACACCATTTATCAGCTCATCCTGCAAATACCCATCCACATGTGAATTCCTGGGATGCCTCCCTCCCAGATGTCTCAGATATAGGCCCTCTTGGCACCTTGTTCTTTTCCATCATAGTATTTCCCTTGCAGCTTTACATAGTTATATTTATAACAGCTATACATTTATGCCAGTTATCAACTATACATTTACTGGTGTGGTATTTGATTACTCTCTCTCTTCACTAGACTGTAAGCCTCACGTTTGCAAGGAAACATATTTGTTCACCATTGCCAGATGGACATCAATTATCTAACAAGAAAAAGAATATTTTTTCTGTCCTCAAGAACTCTACAGTCTTACAGAGACCAGACTGGTGGCTGCCACCGGGGAGGGGGATTGGGACACTGCATGAAAGAGGTGAAGGGATTAAGAAATACAAATCAGTAGTTACAAAATAGTCATGAATATATGTAGATACCCCTGCCAGCTTACATCTGGCCCCCAACAAATATAAAGTAGAGCATAGGGAATATAGTCAATAATATTGCGATAATGATGTGTGGTGCCGGGTGGGTACCAGAAATATCAGAGGGACTGCTTTGAAAAGTATATAATTGCCCAACCACTATGCTGTACACCTGAAATCAATACAAGATAACACTGACAGTAACCGAAAAAAATTTAAATAAATTAATTAAAAATAAAAGAACCTTACAGTATTATGGGAAAAACAGAATAAATCAGCCATGGTGGCACAGGGTGTCCACTGCTGTAATGGGCATGAGCGCAGCGTTAGAGCACACAGGAGGAGTCCCTAATCCCATAATGGGGGTCCAGGGACACTTCCTTGAGCTGGTGACATCTACAGTAAGTGACAAAGGACAGGTAGTTCGGGCACAGAGCACCAAGCGTATTGCAAGCTATGGGGCAGCAGGTACATATCTAGAGAAGCAAGAGAGAGTGTGGTGGCTTTAGGGAACCCTAGTTCAATATGTCAGGACATGAAGTGGGATAGGGGAAGAATGGTGAGATGAGTCTGGACAGGCAACAAGGTCTTTGCTATAGCTTTAGAGGCCAGAAAGTGTTTGCATTTTGCCATGATGGCAGTTGGGAACCAGAATATATTAAAGCAGTTGAGTGCCCTGATGGGGGTGATTTTGTAGATCTCATCTAGCAGTGCTGTAGAAAATGGGTCGGAAAGGTGGTGGACTGGAGGCAGGGGCCTGTGTAAGAAGCTGGTGCAGTAACCCAGGTGACAACTGGCGGTGACCTGAACTAAAATCCTGGCGGGAGATAGGAGGGGGAACCATGTGAGAAGATGCAGAGGAAGAGGGGCTGTCAGGGAAGATTCCCACATTTCTGGCTCAGGAAGTAAGTGTAAGCTGGTGCCATTCCCTGAGGTAGAGGGAACCCCAGAGGCGGAGCCACTCTGAGAAGTAAAATGCAGGCTCTGTGCAGGCATGTTGGAGGAACCTGTGGAAACATGGAAGCAGAGCTTACGTAGGTTTGGAAATTAGGAGAGAGATCTGGGCTGGACATACTGAGTCCTCATATGGACTGTGGGCTTCAATCGGATCACCCAGGGAGAGTGTGCCCCGTGAGAAGGGACAGAACCTTGAGACACATGCGCATTAACAAGTGGGCAGCGGCAGAGATTGAGCAAAAGCAGCCAGGAGACTTTAAACTGTGAGGTTATGGAAGTCGGGGACATGTGCCTGCCTCTGTGTCTACAGTGCCTAGGACAGAGTCCGGCACCTACAGTAGTAGGCATGCAAACAGTGTTTGTTGAGTGACTCTTGAAATTCTTAAACTTCTGTGATTCCCCGCATTGCTACAGTTTTGCTACGGGGTTGGCGGACAGGGGTGCAGTGGCCAGCGGGTCCCGTCCTCACAGGCCTTTAGCCTTGACTTCTGTCCCTGCCTGAGAACACTGTGAGAAGCATTGTTCTCAGGTCTTTTGAAACATCCTTCTGTCTGTCGTGAGCCTGAAACACAAGCGAGTCAGTGGAGGGGACAGCAGCTAAAACAAGAAGAAATGAAGGAGCGGAGTTCAACATTCAGGGGCAGAGAGCCTGACAGCCTTAATGGATCCATTAGACATTTTGCGGGGGCAATTTCCAAGCTCTGTCACCCTCCATTATTCCATTCGTTCAGTGCAGATAGAAACTGGTATGTGGGTCACATAGCGGGGCTCCTGGGGTGCCAAGGATATTTGAAGTGAGAACCTTTCTGCAGAGTCAGAGCGGGTGGAAATATGGAATTTCCCTGGACGAGAACGTGAAGACCCATCCACTGATAAGGCCCTTCAAGACGCTGACCGAGAAGGTAAGGAGCGGGCCTTGGGTCACACTGCGCGGCAGCTCCTTAGAGACTTTCAAACACAGTCAACTTCTCGGGGACTCACCAGCAGGCACCACCTGGGACACCTGGGGGCCAGCCTTGGTCTGTTCTTAGGCTCTTAGAGCCCCTTGGAGAGAGAAGCTCAGCTCAGCACTTAGAGGCGGAGCCAAATGCATTTGTAGGCCACTTGCTGCTGAACTAGGAAGGGCTTCTGTCTAATCGTTGAGGCGGGGAGAGGGGTAGTGGGAGATAATCAGGGAAGATAATAGGAGTAGAAAAGAGAGTCCCCAAGGACATAGGCAGGTCTCTTGGGTTTTTTAACTAAGAAATGTGGTTCAGCCCACTCTGAGTTCCTCTCTGCGGTCAGTAGGGTTCTCGGTACGCGTTAGGCCTGGGGTCACATGTAAAGGGCAGCATGCGCACCTTGTGTGCATATTAACCACCTATGAAGCTTTGAAGAGAATTCTAAGTCTCAGAAACTCTGTTTCCCATGCTCCAAGGAGAGCTTTGGCAGGTGCTCTGGCGAGTCCCCTCTTAACCAGCTGCTAGAACAAGAGAAGTCACTCTCTGTTCTTGCTCCTCTTTATCCCCAGCCTGTGGGTGATGCCTGGTTCATCCCTCTGGGGGCAGGAGACTGTGGGGTCTTATATTTAAAAACACCAGAAAGGCTGACTGCATGCTTCGGCGGGGGGAGGGGGTGCTGCAGAGGGATTCTGAGCTGGGGGAGGACGCTGGAACCAGTTAGCACCCCCTCCATCGTGGGACCCACTTCCACAGGGAGACACGCCAGGCAGAGTGCTGGGCCTGCCCTGCAAAGCTCTCCAGCTCAAATTTTCTTCCAGGAGAAGGAAATTTATCGCTGGCCAGCCAGAGAGTCCCTGAAAACCATGCTGGCTGTGGGCTGGACTGTGGAGAGGACCAAAGAAGCAGAAGCCCTAGTTCAACAACGGGAAAACGAGAAGCTCCGAAGCATGTCCCAGGCCAGCCAGGTATGAAGGACACCACTGGGCCCGCCTAGGAAAGCCCTCCTCGGGGGGTTCCCAGGCCAGGACCACCCATCGGGAGCCCTGGGGGTCTCTGGGATCCATCTCTGGTGGCTGATGTTGGGATGCTGGTGAGAATAAGGACAATAATGGCAACCCCGGTGATTCTGCCTGTGCTTCCCTAGGGCAACAGCTACAGCCCTGCCCCGCTGGACCTCTGCAACGTGGCGCTCTCCAGGGAGCTGCAGGTCAGTGTCGCTGCCTCCAGGGCAGCACAGCTTGCTTCCTAAAGCCCCCAAGTGCAGCATATATTGCCCTCCCAAGAGGCTGTTGTGTTTTAAAGAATAAGAAGAAGGGAAAATGCCTAGAACATCTCACCACTAAAATATAAACCTTGAAAAGGGGCACATTGGGCAGAGGCCACAGGGAAGGGCTCAGCAGAAGTAAGCAATCATCTAAGAAGGTGAGGCTTTGTACTTCAACCAGGAACATCCTAACAGGTAATCACTCAACAAAAGGAAGAACAAACAAATTACTGTATCAAAACCCACAACAGGCCTTAGCTGGCTTGGCTCAGTGGATAGAGCATCGGCCTGCCGACTGAAGGGTGGGGGGTTTGATTCCGGTAAAGGGCACATTCCTGGGTTGCTGGCTCAATCCCCAGTAGGGGCATGCAGGAAGCAACCAATCAATGATTCTCTCTCATCATTGATGTTTCTATCTCTCTCTCCCCTCTCCCTTCCTCTCTAAAATCAATAAAAAATATATATTTTTTTAAACCCACAACAGAACTGATAACAGCTAGGCAAAAATCTGTGCAAAGACCCCTGGGTGTGGGGGTGCTTTCCTGGTCCCAGTAGGTCCCCCCAACCATGAGGACACTTGCATATCTCATAGCAGATTCACTTGAGTTCCCAGAAGGTGCAGACAGGCAATCGAGTAGGACTTAGGCACGTACACCAAGAAGATGAAATTAAAGGCCTTAAGCTGCCTCTGCCCAGTCCTGCCCTCCTGCACACACAGCCGGGCGTGACCGGCCCCAGCCAGGGGCCATTGCTCCCTCAGACCTACCCTTTGGCTTCAGAGAAAGTTTCTTTCCAAAGTGCACATTTGAGGTCACTGTTTCATGAACCTTAGAGAGATAATTCTATCTGGGAAATCTAATTTGCAGTAGTCTTCCCTAAGACATGGCTGTTTTTAGTTTGCTAAACTAAAGGTTTTCAGGGATTCTAGACTTTTCCTTCACCCGCACTTCCAGCTCCCAAATCTCAGGTCCTATGGCAGATCAAGTGCCACCAAAATGCACTTCCAAATGGAAATGTGTGTGTCTGTCGTGAATGCATCAAACCGCCAGGTTAATAAGTTACAAGGGAGGGGCAGAATCCGGAACTGTTTTCTGTTGTATGGGAAGATGTAAAACTAATGAGGTGCCGAAGCAAACTAACATACCGTTAGCATTTGGTGGAGCTCTGCCCCCCAGGCTGCCTGAAAAGCCTGGCAGGCATGAGCCCGTTGTCTTGCTTTCTCTCTGACGGTCCTCTGCCTGGTGGGACACAGGGGATGGTGGAGGTCATAGCTGAGAACTATCACAACATCTGGGCCAAGAAGAAGAAGCTGGAGCTGGAGAGCAAAGGTGAGCCTGGTTCCCAACATCCCCCAGACGGTGAGCTGGGGCAGGCGTGCTTCCCCAGAAGTACTAAGGAAGAGCCAAGTATGTTGTCATCTCTCACTTTCCTGACCCAGGTGGTGGCAGTCACCCTCTTTTGGTTCCATATGACACCTTGACTGCCAAGGAGAAGTCTAGGGACCGAGAGAAGGCACAGGACCTGTTTAAATTCCTCCAAGTGAATGGCATCGTGGTGTCTAGGTAAGTCGTCTTCCAGGTGATGTTAGCGCGCTGGGCGGGCTTGGAGGTGTGGTCTCCCTCTCCAGATATTTAATCACCTGCCTACAAAACGGGTCAGAGCAAGGATAGTGGGTGTCTTTTGAAATAAGAAAAACATTTTATTTTGCAGGATGAAGCCCTCTTTCCTGACATAAACAGGACCAATCAATATTAATTTTAAAAATCAGTTACAGCACAATATAAACTAACAAACAAAACAGAAACAGGCTCATATACACAAAGAACAGACTGAAGGTGGCCAGAGAGGAGGGCGTTTGGGGAACTGGGTGATAAAGGTGAAGGGATTGAGAAGTACAAATTGGTAGTTACAAAATAGTCACTGGGACCTAGAGTGCAGCATAGGGGCTGTAGTCAATGATTTTGGAATAACTATGCGGCCAAGTGGGTACTGGAAATTTAGCATAGGGGCTGTAGTCAATGATTTTGGAATAACTATCTATGCGGCCAAGTGGGTACTGGAAATTTCGGGGGTCTCACTTTGTATATGACTGTCTAAGCACTATGCGATACACCTGAAACTAATGCAAAAATAACATTGAATGTAAGTGGTAATGGGGAAAAAACTTTAATAAAATAGGAAAAATTCAGTTACAGCAGAGTCATGACAAATTATACACACACACCGTAAACATTTCATTGTAACTTAAAACATGCAAATATGCAGTCGTTCACAAGTCTTGGGCTCTAGGCCAGGCCTTTCTGTGTATGCTGCCCCATTGATTGCAGTAATAAACCACATCCATCCTGCATCCCCAGCGCTTTGCAATCATGGCTTTTCTTTATATCAGCGAGACTTAAGGCACATGCTAAACAATGGAAGTGCAGTATTCTTCTAGGTGCTTAAGTGTGTGTGTTTTTATTTCCTCCCCTATCTTTTACAGTTTTCTCACCCATACCTACTTTAAAAACTATGTATTTGGTCCTGGCTGGGTGGCTCAGTTGGTTAGAGTTTCATCCTGTACACCAAAGGTTGTGGGTTCTATCCTTGTGGTCAAGGCACATATGGGAGACAACCAATCATTGTTTCTCTCTTCTCTCTTCTCTCTCTCTCTCCTCTCCTCTTCTCTTCTCTTCTCTTCTCTTCTCTTATCTTCTCTTCTCTTCTCTTCTCTTCTCTTATCTTCTCTTCTCTTCTCTTCTCTTCTCTTATCTTCTCTTCTCTTCTCCTTCTCTCTCTCTTTTTCCCCTCTCCTCTCCTCTCTCTCTCCTCTCCTCTCCCTATCTTTCTTCCTCTCCCTGCCCCTTCCTCTCTCTCTCTAAAATCAATAAGCAGATCCTCAGGTGAAGATTAAAAAGTATATATGTACATGTATGTATTTGGTTGCAATTGCAGGTCTTTGCAAAATATGCAACTTAGTTCTCATAGAATCAACAGTCCTCTTGACACTTTTATTTTGTTGTTTTATATACTATTTAATTAAGTTACATAACAATAATAGTAAGCATCAGTGACATTTTATCTCAAACTTAGATTTTTCAGAATTATCTAGGTGAATGTTTTATAGGAGAATGATCTTGGCTGCTTACGTCTTAAAAGCAGAACCTGTGTTCCCGCTGGTCAAAGGCCAGTGGTGGGCTGCGCTGCATAGGGCCCTGTGTGCTGAGCACTTTGTGGAGTGAAAAGCAAGCCAGTATTCCTATCTGATAGAGCCATTCCTCCTAAAAGAAATGTTTGCTGAGCCAGCTGCTGTTTCTTTTTGTTTCCTACAGAATTTTGCTACTGAATAGCAGAAAACCAACTAAAAGTCTATACAAATATCTCGGTTATATCTCATATAAAAAAAAATAACTAAATGTATTTGCCATATTGTCGAGCAGGAAAGGGCAGGTCGCGGGAGACAGCCTCCAGGGAGGCATGTGAGAAAGGCTCCCATCGTCATTTTAATCCCAATCTTAACACCAAGAATACGTACTGTGATTTGCTGATAAATCACTTGCTCGCAGAAATGAAAAGTTCCTCTTTACTATAACTAACGAGAAAATCAAGGAAATAGAAGGGGAAAGAAGAAAGATCATTGAATTGAGGAAACATGTCCTAGTGGCCATTTACCATGGGCCAGAGCCTGTGGTGGGCACGTGGACCTATAGGTGAGGAGGCGAGGTCCCTGTCACCACCGAGAACTCTTGGTTTCTGCTTCTCACAGCTCAGACCTGCTGCATCCTCAGCTTCCCCTCCCTCAGTGGCAGTCTCTTCTTCTGGTGCTCAAGCCAGAAACCTTGGCTCTCCTCTTTTTCTCCCAGCCCACATCCAATCCTTCAGGAAATTCTAATGGTTCTGCCTGTAAGATACCTAATATCTGATCACTTCTCACCACCTCCATGCTGTCATCATGAAAGAGCCTCCTACCTGGGCTCCCTGTTTCAACCACAGTCAACTTTAAACCTAGCAACTAGAGTAACTCTGTTACAGTGTAAGTCATAGCATGTCATTCCTCTATTCGAAGCTTTCAATAGCCTCCCATTTCGGAGCAAAAGCAAAATTCGAAGGATGGAGCACAGGGCCCTAATGATTTAGTTCCCTGCCCACCTACACCCTCCTGATTGCCTGCTCACTTCCATGCCATCCACACTGGTCTCTGCCATATGCCTTCAACTCAGCATGCATGCTCCCACCTCAGGACCTTTGCATCTCTGCTCCCTATGATGCAAAGCTCTTTCCCCAGATGTCCGTAAGCACATTCACTCACCTCCCTCAAGCCTTTACTCCGATATCCTGCACCCCAGGAGAGCAGCACTGATTATTCTGTTTAACCCTACAATCCGCTCTCCCCCACTTCAGACACTCTCGGGCCCCTTCATCCTGCTTTAATTTTTCTTTTCTTTTTTTTCACAAAACTTATAAACTTCAAGCATGCCATATAATTTATATCTTGTTTTCTATAATTTTTTTGTCTGTCTATAGCTAGCATGTAAGTTCCAGGAGGGCGGGGGTTCTTGCTTGCTTCTCTGACTTATTCTCAGCTCAATACCTGTTGAATAAATAATAAAGATATTTTTGAAAAAAAAATCTTTTCAGAAATTATTGTAGTACAGGTGTTGCGTGCTCAGAGAGGCAGTTTCAAGTACAAAGGGAAATTAGTCAAATGAGTCGAGCCACTGAGCCAGAATAAGGATTCACATTCGGAAAATGAAGTCAATGCAGGCAGGATTGCTGATGCACCAAAGTCACGTAGTTATCTCTGTTGCTTCCCGGGGTTTACCCGCTTCCGACCTTAGAGGTATGAAGGATATGGAGCTGGATGCCTCCTCCATGGAAAAGAGGTTTGCCTATAAATTTTTGAAGAAGATCCTGAAATATGTTGATTCTGCTCAAGAGTTTATTGCCCATTTGGGTAAGTATCCTTGCAATATGTCACAAACATGTATGCTTCTCATAATATCTCATCATATCAAAGAATTTGATATTTCTTTATCAAGGAATGAGGCCCTCATACTGTAGCTGTTCATGATTCATTTAGGCATATGTGGGGAGGAAACAGTGGCAGAGATCCCTCCCCCACCCCACCCAACTTAAAAAAAATCAGTTTCATGCTTGGTTTCCATGCTGGGTTTGATTGAGCCACTTGTCATTCTTTTCATATAACTTGTCCTATTTTAACTTTCCCTTTGGTTTGCTTTGAGACCATGGGCATATGCCTTACCCTCTCTGAAGCTCCTTTCTCATCAATAAAGTGGAGAAAGGGAAAATAATAATTTTTAATTTTAAAAAAGATTAAGTGGAGAAAAGGATAGTGAAACAGCTTAGAGAATTGACACAGGAAGTAACTAACCAGCACAACTGTAAAGTCCTTTGTAAAATAAAAGATACTTTGTCAAATGGCCTGTTCTTGCGTGGCCTTGAGAAGAGCTGCTCTGTTTCTAAAACGCTGTGACTGGTTCCTGTTTTTTAACTCTGACCAACTTGGTGTTGTGTCTTTGTAGAAGCCATTGTCATCAGTGGGAAAACTGAAAGGTCTCCCCATGACCAGGAGATCAAATTCTTTGCCAAAGTAAGTGACTCTCTGTGCTTACCTAATTACTTTCTTCTTAGGATCCCTACGGTTTAGGGTACAAGTTAAGCCGACCCCACAAAGATATCCAAAACTCCAATGGCTCCGATGAGACAGACATTTCTCATATTTCTCTCCTGTGGAACATTCCCGAGGCAGGAAGGTGGTCCGAGGAGGCAGCCAGCCTGCTCTGCTCCACGCATCACCCAGGGTCTCAGGCTCTTCTCTGATGCTCCACCGTCTCTTGCGGTGCGGTCTGTGTCCCTGTGGTCCTAACAGGCTCACCTGTACCATATCTGTGGGAAAGGGGGAAGGGAGAGGGGAGGGCAAGCTGTTACTTTTTTAAAAGCTCTGTCCCAATGGCTAGAACTTAGTCACTTTAGCCTCACCTAGCTAGAAGGGAGACTGGATAGTGCATTCTCCAGTTTGGTGACCTCGTGCCCAGAACATGGGGGTTTCTATTGCTAAGAGAAAGACGAGGGGATGAATCTGGGCACCAGTGAGCAGTCTCTGCCAGACAACCCCATTCAGAGGACTAATTGCATGGGCAGCCGTGGGTCAGCCGTGTTCTGAGAAGCAGTGATAGAATGTGCCAGGCTAGTATTGCTGGACCAGGTATCTGTTGGATGCCATGCCCAGGAAGTCATGTCTCAGTGCAGGTGACCGACAGGAGCCTCCTGACAATGTTGACTCGGGTCTGTGCTCATTGGTGGTCTTATCCTTTCACACACACCAGGACCTCTGAGTTCAGGCATAGAAGAGGAAAATGTGTTAGAAACAGATTCATTGGGTAGTGCAGGGGTGGGGAACCTTTTTTCTGCCAAGGGCCATTCGGATATTTATAACATCATTACAGGTCCATACAAAATTATCAACTTAAAAATTAGACTGCTATATTTGGTCAAACCGTTAATTAATTTACCCCTAGTGCCTTGGCAGGGCATGCAACCCATGAGCCGGACGTTCCCCACACCTGGGGTAGAGTTTCCTGGAAGGTCAGAGGCTTTTGTTCACTGAGCATGAACTTTTTCAAAGGAACCAAAGGAAGGGCTTTGGCTGGCTTCCTGGAAGTTAATTTCTGGTGGGTTTTCCAGGTTCTCCTCCCGCTAGTTGACCAGTACTTCACCAATCACCGCCTCTACTTCCTGTCGTCCCCGCTGAAGCCCCTTAGCAGCAGTGGGTTTGCCTCCCATAAGGAGAAAGAAATGGTGGCCAGGTGAGTCTACGCAAGAAAGAGAAGGTCCTGGTGCTGATGAGGTTTATATAAACCTCCAGATTCCTGGAGACTCAATGAGTCTTTTGAAGAAATGAACTGTATCCTGATGGGTGGCTCAGAGGTTTTGGTTATCACCTGTTTTTTAAAGTAATTTTATTCATACTTGTCTATGTATTATTATCTTGGCAGCATAGAAAAGTGCACTGTTTGGGGGTTTCAGTAGGGCTGGAGGAAATTTTATATATCAGGTTAACTTCTATCCTGAAATAAAATTTAGAAAAAGGTGAAGGTAATTCTGCAGCTTAGAAAAAGCAAACACACAACATTGAGAAGAAGCAGATTAATGCTGTGTTCAATCCCATTCTTATCAGGCTTCTGAAGCTTAAAATTTAGGAACAGAATCATATCTTACAAATTCTGGTGTGGACGATCTGAGATTTGCAATCTAGAGCAACATAATTCAAATTAAATTCTTAATAGGGAAAACGTTTTTTATCAAAAGAACCAGCCCTTGCCCAGCCAGCATGGCTCAGTGGTTGAGTGTTGACCCATGAACCAGGAGGTCACAGTTCAATTCCCAGGTTGCAGGCTAGATACCCAGTGTGGGGCATGCAGGAGGCAGCTGATCAATGATTCTCTCTCATCACTGATGTTTCTATCTCTCTCTCCCTCTCCCTTCCTCTCTGAAATCAATAAATATATGTATTGTTTTAAAGTACCAGCTCCTCTACATTTTATACGGCATAACACATGGATGCCTCAACAGAGAAGAACAAAAGGGATGCTTCATGATCAGGCTCAGAGATGGATTCCACCATGCCTCAGGTTCTCTCTGGGTTTGATTTATGAATGGCAAAGAGTTAAAGACTGTAATGAAAGCAGATAATCAAACCCTTCCCTAGCATCCACTGATGGTGAACAGTGGACATAATCCTATCTAATAAAAAGGGAATATGCTAATTGACCCTCACACCACTGCAAAGATGGCGGCGCCCACAGCCAATAAGAGGGAATATGCTAATTGACTGCCCCACCCTCAAAGATGGCAGCACCCACAGCCACAAGATGGTGGCACCCAGTCCCCTCAGCCACGCCAGGGCAGCAGGCACGTGGCAAGGCCATACCGTGCCACGTGCCTGCCTCTGGAAACCCCCCAGTCCCTTCAGCCCCCCAGCTGCCCAGGGCCAGCACAAGGTGCAGGCAAGCCTTGGATGGCAGCTGCCCAGGTGCCTAGGACCACCAGAGGCTCAGGTAACCAGGGCCGGCCCAGCTTGCACTGCTGGCAGTGGCAGCAGCAGAGGTGTGAAGGGGTGTCACCTTCCTCTGATCGCCGGGTCACCTCCTACCCCTGAGGGCTCCTGGACTGTGAGGGGGGCAGGCCAGGCTGTTCCCTCTCTTTGCATCTGAGTTGACCTGGGTCTGCTTTGGTCATAGAGGATGGCAGAAGAGACCCTAGGAGAGCTCCAAACTCTTTCAAGAGAACTGGACGCTTCTGCCTTGGTCTCTTGGAGCCCTGAGCTGCCATGTAAGAAGTTCAACTATCATGAAGTCACCATGTTGGAAGGAAGCCCAAGCTAGTTGTAGAGCGGTGTGGGGAGAGCGAGAGAGAGTGAGAGAGAGAGATGCTCAGCCGGCCTCCAGTTGTCCCAGGCTCCCAGCCTTTACAGTCATCTCAGCAGAAGTCCCAGGTCTCATGGAACAGGACAGGCTGTGCCCTGTTTGATTTCCTAACCTGTAGAATCACGAGATATAATAACAAATTGTTATGCAGCAAGAGGGGCTGAGTGGAAAATAAGGAAAGGTGACCAGATAGTGTTTGGGGGAAGGCACCGGGCCTCTAGTACTAAATAAAAACCCCGCTGTTAAAAAAAAAAAAAAAAAAAAAAAAGACACAGCTGTTAGGTATTAGCATCTTTGGGAAGATATTCAACTTTAAGATTTAGCTAGCATTTATTAAACACACATGGCTAAGCAGTGAGCTTAATTTTTCATAGGAAGAGTGTGCCCCTTTGAGTATCATTACCCCAATGCTTTAAATTCTAAGAATATAATCTCCACTTTGCAGATGAGGAAACTGAGGTTTGGTCAGGTTGTTGCCAGTGCCTAAGGCAACAGGGAGTAAGATAGGGCAGAAATGGAGGCCCCGTCCCCTCTGTCCAGACCCAGTGCCATTTTTCCTGCACTGCCATTACTTAACTCATTTGTTAAGAGAGGAGGAACCCATGCTATCAAAATGGGGTACACTTTGAATCCACTGCTGGCCAATGATTTCTAAGTATTTTCAGGATGCACCAATGTACTTTGTAAAAAGTTAAGAAATTGAGGGGCAAAAATGAGATACTCAGATATATCAACAGAAGGCAGGTGTGTCTGTTTTCTTCTATTTTTTTAGATTATTAATTCATGGAAATGTAACATTTGTTCAGCCAGGCACCATTTGTCACGGCTGGAGCTGATCAGCCTTGCAAATAGCTCTCAGACCCGGCAGCGTGCCTGCCACCCTCTGTGGAGGCAGTGGTGCGCACTGCACCTGTTCACGTTTCCGGACCCCTCCTGTTTGCATCCTTCACCCCTGCCCCACCTCTTCTGCACTGGATGCTATTCACTAGGGCTTTCCAGGCTCTCTCCTGGGGTCCCTTTAGTTTATCACCTTCAAATTCGGAGGAGACCCAGGCCTCTCACAACTCCGGGCTAAGGACAATGCTGCTGCTTAAATCATGGGCCCCCTAGGGGACAAGGAGGAGCCTGTGGAAGTTGGCCTTGCTGGCCTGAGAAAGCACGTCCCACAGCAAGAGGAGCCATGTTAATATTAGGATCAAACAGCAAACCATCTGCTTTATCTAGAAAAGTGTTATTTCATATTTATACAGAGCGTGTGTTTATTTCACCAGAAATAAGAAAGCCCCTAATTCTAAAAGCTAAGGGCAGTGTGACTACTCTGAACTTACGAATGAGAAAACTAACACATTGTCCACCATTAAGTGGCTTCACCCACAGCCCAGATGTTCAGGGCAGAACCACAGAACTCCCATTTCTCCTGACTGTCCCCCTCCCTCAACTCTGTGAGTTATCAGATGAGAGAGAGAGAGAGAGAGAGAGAGAGAGAGAGAGAAAGAAAGAAAGAAAGAAAGAAAAGAAAGAAAGAAAGAAAGAAAGAAAGAAAGAAAGAAAGAAAGAAAGAAAGAAAGAAGAAAGAAAGAAAGAAAGAAAGAAAGAAAGAAAGAAAGAAAGAAAGAAAGAACACACACTGGGGGAAGAGATAAAAAGAAGCAGTCCAGATTTCATTTCACACTAGCTGGATGCCAACTCTCTATGAACTCATTCTGAGTCCTCTTAAGCTCTAGGCTGGGGGTTCCAACTTATTTCCACTGCAGAAATAATGACTAACCAGGAGGGACTTAGGCTGTGATTTCTAGGGGACATCCCTGAAAGGCCCAGGGTGTTCACTGGAAACCACTGTAAGGTGAGCAAATCTTCATCCCCACCAGACTCGGGATGTACGAGTATTTCTTCTCCGTTTGAGCTGTCCCCTGAAAGACTTCACCCTGGGTGGGGCACAGAGCCCCTGACAAGCTATGAATGAGACTGCAGTTCAGCCTCACCTTGGAGTACCAAGTGTTTTCATTCAGCCTTCCCTCTTTCTGTTCCCCCGGGAAGGGCTACTTTCTGAAGGGGTTGCCAGGTTGTCTAGTTGTGCTAGTGTCAGCTAGAATTCAGAGGCATCCCCTCCTAAGAGCACAGACAACACAGGTGAATGACAGCCTAGTGCCCCTACACGGGGTCCATCAGGGCCCATCGGTAGCGTGTTCAGAAACATTCATGGGCTCTTTTCCAGCTACCCAAGCTCTCTATTAGGCACTATGGAAAGTAAAACAGTAGACACAGCTGGACCTCCAGGGCTTCCACGGCAGACAATATGGGCGGAAAGCATGGAGTAGGGACAGAAAGCACAAAAGCAGAGCAGATGGACTTTCCTGGCCTCCGAGGACCCAGCTAGGACAGCAACCCAGACAGGCCCGTTGATGAATGGGAAACAACAAAGGAAAGCAATTTCTTACATTTGGGGCTCCACACAGTGTTGCCCATACCTGAACCATTAACATTCTTCCAGCACCACCTTCCCGCTCATCTCCCAGCAAAGGGCTCACACCCCAGTGAAGGCTGCAGAATAGTTTGCCATCTACTGCAACAATGGAAAAATTATGCTTCCGTCCAGAATCCTCATTTATCTCTGAATGTCATACAAATGAACATTATTTATAGTACTCTATAGCAAGTAGTGGTTTGCAACAACCAGCTCACTGCAGAACACTGTAACTGTTCCAGAAGGCTTGTTCTCTGTAAGGTTGGAGCTGCCCGCGAGGTGCCTTTCATGACTCTCCAACAAGACTACGAGAACCACATGCTTTCCAGGTGTGGTCCAGTGGCTTGTTTGAGGAGAACACAGTGCATCTTGCTAGAGTGCCGTTCCGTGCTCTCTGTGTTACAGCATGGGGGGCAGGGGGAGGGACGAATTAATCCTTGAATCTCTGTGCCTCTCCGACTCATGCTCTTTTCTGCTTCAGCCTGTTCTGCAAACTTGCCGCTCTTGTTCGGCACAGGATTTCCCTCTTCGGTGAGTGAGACAGGTATTGCTAACGGGTGCAATTCTCCCTGTAATTATCCTGAACTCACATTTTGGCTTTATTTGTGGCTCCTGCAGACAACCTGAGCCTGGGGACCAAGGTGTCACCTTAATTTGCCATAGCAAATTAGTCTGAAGTATGATAAATGACCTCTCTATCCCTTGAACAATTCAGATTTTCCACACCAATGAATGTTTTAAGCTCTGCCTTCAACATCCATCCTAAAGCAATATGTCAGGCCAGAGATAAACGCATCATCCCTGCCCATAGGCCTGGCATGTTGTGTGTCAGTGGTTAATTATGCCAGGCTGTGGTTTGTGTGTATTGAGAAGGTTGTGTTTGAAAGATGGGTTGAATGGTTCAGGAAATCACGGTGACATTTTTTATTCTAGGGAGCGATTCTACTACAATGGTGAGCTGCCTTCACATCTTAGCTCAGACACTGGACACGAGGTAAGTCTGCCCAGTTTTTCCAATCGTTTCTCAAGACTCCCCCTCTAACCCTCTCCTCTCACGCATGATTGTACTGACAAGAAGATGTGTCACTGCTCTGCAGGAGCTGGAGGGTCGGGGTGGGGGACACAGGGAAAAGATGATTCTCACCCTGGTGTTAGCACTCTCATTTCTCAGTTCACGTGGCAGAGGGCTACCACTGTGGCATGTGCTGAACAGGAAAGGCTGGGCATCTGGCCATTCCTGTCTTCTCTTCCTGAGAAGTTCATCTTTGAGAAGATAAAATAGATCATGTGGCACAGTGCCACTCTGTACCTAATTCTCCACAAAAAAAGCAAGCGCTGCTGATGGGCGGCAAGGCCTAGGCGTCCTGGGGAGGGCAGCCGCGGCACTCCGCAGCCAGAATGGCCCAGGGAGGAAATGCAGGATCATAGACAGAGTTTGAGCCTGTGGCCTGAGGGTCTGGTAAGAAAAATGGCTGAACGGGAAAGAAGTCTTAAAAATATATGTAGTCGGATAATATAAATATTTTATATTTGATGAGATAAAAAAAAGAAGCCGTGAAAAGGACTGACCGGAGCTTTCATTAGCACACTCGTGTAGGGCCCTTGTCAAAGACATACACCCCGATGCAGCAGAGAGGCGCCAACCTCAGAGTGGCCAGATGAAAATCCACCACAAAGAATGATTACAAAAAAAAAAAAATCTCATGATTTTTAGATTTTTGAGAGAAACAAATACATTGTGGAGATATTAGGACAGCACAATGTTTGCAGGATCAGACCAAAGCCTCCTAGGGGACTGAAATCCCTTGCAGTTGGGATGAGTGAGGAAACTTTTCTCCCAGAAATGTGGAATGCCTTGAGAAAGAGTCCACTTTTTAAAAATATGCAGGTCAGTGTGATCATTATTCCTGAGAAAACCTGCGACTGCAAAGTTAGGAGGAGGATAGAAAGCTCATGAATACTTACAGGATAGGATCAAGCCTCACTGACTTTATGTCCTTGTTTTTATTTTTCTGGTTAGTTGGGTGATCATGGCAATGCAGTAGATAAAAAGCAACTGTGCTTGTAGCAAGCCTGTCATCGTCTCATGAATAAGATGCAGACATGTGGAAAATAATATATGATTTGTAGGCTTTGTTCCAATTCTAAGTTTTATAAAATAGTTTTGAGGGAGGCCCTCAAATATCCATAGCTAATCTCCATGCCCATGTGTTTTTGAAGTGAATTAAGTTGTCTGTTTTAAAAGGGCTGGCTGTCCTTTCCCTTCCCTCCTCCAAGCGAGGACATCCTGCAAGCTGTAGAAATCCACGCACCAGTGGGCTTATTTCTTTGTTCTCTCTCTCTCTCTCTCAGCTCCTGCATCATAGGAGAGCGAATATTTCTCGCTAGGCCTTATTAAAGTTGCTTATCCCACAGTGAGCTGCAAAAAAAAAACAAAAAACAAAAAACTCCCCTCACTGTCCTTTTAATTAGATTTTTGCACAAGTAGGTAGCCTGCTGTGACAGATACAGCACCAGGTGACCAATATCAGTTCCATTCTGAATCATCCTCTGTGTTTCCAGAAGAGTTGAACACAAATTCCCTCAAACTGAGCACACGGTCCAGTGCTAGCCTTACTCTTAGGGACTGTGTGGTCCAGGTCCTTCCAGGACGCCAGCTACCCTCTCCATCTTTCCTGGCCCAGTGCCATCGGGTGACTGGGGAGTCCAATGTCTGCCCAGTTTGCACTGCAGGTCACCAGTTTCAGGAAGGGGGTTGGCCAAAGCTTCGGGTTATGCTTCTGGTTTTGAACATTGTTTGCTTACAGGACTGTCATGAAGTCAGGCTCAGAGCTGGTGAAGGCCGGGTTACGCGCATTCTTTGAAAATGCTGCAGAAGACTTAGAGAAGACTTCAGAAAACCTGAAGCTCGGGAAGTTCACCCATTCCAGAACGCAGATTAAAGGCGTCTCTCAGAATATTAACTACACCACGGTGGCGCTGCTCCCCATCCTTACGTCCATCTTTGAGCATGTGGCTCAGCACCAGTTTGGGGTGGATTTACTCTGTGAGTCAGATGCTGTGGATTCACATGCACATGGCCACAGACAGGAAGTGTGTGTGTGGCTCAGTCTCTGAGGCTGACCTAGAGGGAGGAGTAGAGAGAGAATCATTCCACACGTTTTCTTTTTATATTTAAAAATTAATTAGTAAACTCTTGAAGGAGAAGAAACCCCCAAATTTGAGTATATAGTATTTCATCTTTTCCTACTATTATTCAGGACCAAAATTTTCCACCCACTGGTTTAGCTCCCAGCCTTTTGTTCCTACTTAATTTGAACAGGTTATCTGAATAATCCAGCAGGATTGCTCCCAGGGCTTTTCAGACACCAATTTTCCTCTTAAGAAGCCCTAATTTATTCATTGAATACCAGGAGCAAAGGAAAGCTGCTACCATTTCCTTATCTGGGGCTTCAGAAGACCATCGTCGATTGGTTTTACTTTAGTTTGCATGCAGGACCATGTGCAGACCTCTCCTGCAAATATTCTGCCACCAAGCTTCAGCTTCACGCTTTAAATGCTAGCACATGATTTAATTTAATTTAACCAGTTGTCAGTAGCTAAGGCTGGGTCTTCCATATCCCTGAGCAACTGAAAATCAGTATTTCCATGGGGTTGGGGGGCATGGCGCGGAAATAACTCACCTTCTTGTTAAAAAATAAAAAACGGAATTAGTTCTCACTGTGGTCAGTTAGTCCCAGCCCTGTGATGAGTTGCAGACATTACCAGGGGCATGTAGCCTGCAGATAAACTTGTGAATTCCCAGGTGGAACCTGCCCTTCCTTTAGGAAATGTGGCAAAATCACAATCTGATTAAATTGCCTCTTGAAAAACTTCCCTGAGAGAACTTGGGACAGGTGAAAATGAGGAATTTTGCTCCAACTCTGAAGAGGTAGAGACATTGTACATACAGTGGGACCTTGATTTATGAGTTTAATTCGTTCCAAGACCGAGCTCATTAAGGAGCTCGTTAAGGAGCTCATTAACTCAAATTACTCTGTCAACTCAAAGCAAAAAATGGGCTGACAGCTGGTATCTCAAAAAACTCGTTAGTTGGGACACTCGTAAGTCAAGGCCCCACTGTATCTTCCTAGGAAATGAATAAAAGGCTCATTAAAACTTCAGATTTCTTGCATTCCTCCTTTCAAAGCAAGGAAATATGTTCCTCTGGATAAAATTTGACTACGGTGTCTCCTTCTACTCAAAAAAAAAAATCCCATATGGAAGGACTCAGTGGTCTAATGATTCCTTGTGATCCCCAACCTGAGCCCCACAGAGGACTGGGATGGCTCAGTGGAGGAGGGTCTCCTATCAATATTTTCTCTCCCAGTTCAGCAACTAGAACTTGGGTAGAAAGGGGCTATAAGAAAGGAGGATGGTAGGAGGAGGGAGAGAAAGAAAAAGATCTCTCTGGCTCTCAGGTGATGCCAACGCGTTTTTCTGTTGGTAGACCCTTTCCGTGTGCGGGAGGTGGCGAGCTGTGATGGTGCAAGGCAGTGACGCTCTTTTTGTTCTTTCCAGTGGGTGACGTGCAAATTTCATGCTACCACATACTGTGCAGCCTCTACTCCCTTGGAACAGGAAAGAACATCTATGTGGAAAGGTAATGAGTGAACACAGGAGGCTAACACATTCAGGCTCAGAAAAACGTTACTTAACAATAGCATCTTTTCAGTCCAGCAAAATCAAAATGCTCGCTGAAATGGGATGGTGAATTTGAGCCTAGGTTATGAAATGTTTATGGCAATGTTAAGAAGTGGAATGATGCTTTTAATGTTATGACTTTTATGGAGATAGCTGGCAAAGGAGCAATAGAGCCAAGTAAAAATCATGTGCTAGTGACCAAAAAATGTCACAGAAAATGCCCATTTCTTCATAATCACAGCTTCCAAATCGCTTCCAGGGCTCCTGTGGTTAAGCTGGCTGAGAAACTCGAGGGACATGAGGCAGTTGCTTAGAGTTGAATGAGTTTCTATGCGATACAATCCTGGGCCTTGACCATTGTCGGCTGTCAGATTAGCTATAGTTTTAAACGAGGCCACACTTTGGTAGCAGAAATGCTTTTCAATAATCTTGAATCTGAACAAGCTGATTGACAGAGCATGTGGGTGTCAGCTTGGCTCTCTAATCTGCCTGGAGCTGTGGAGGCCTTTGTGACCCTCTGCTTTTCACCATCAGATGCCATGTGTTGTGTTATTCTGTTTAAATGTATGTGGAAGATCAAAGGGATAAACACAGTATTAACCAAACTCTGGACTTAATCTTATCCTTGGAAGTCTTTCTTTTCTTCCCCCCTCCCCCTCTTCAAATGAGGAAACTGGAAGGAATTTGATCTGTGCTTGAAATTATTTCATCTAAACATGTCTTGTTATCTATGCCCTGTGTGCCTCCTCAGTTTATGGTACCTTTATCAAGTCAATAATAAATCCTTGTTTCATATCAAAACTTACATAAATTCTTATTGCAATTTCTAAAAAAGACCAAAAAAAAAAAAAAAGACTGGTTCTTTCAAAAATTCAGTAACTAGCCCTCACCGGTTTGGCTCACTGGATAGAATGTCGTTCTGCGGACTGAAGGGTCCCGGGTTTGATTCCGGTCAAGGGCACATGCCTGGGTTTCAGGCTCAATCCCCAGTGTGGGCTGTGCAGGAGGCAGCCGATCAATGATTCTCTCTTATCATTGATATTTCTATCTCTCTCTCCCTCTCCTTTCCTCTCTGAAATCAATTAAAAAAACAAACAACAACAACAAATAAAACCTCAAGTACTATGACTTGAAATCATGTGCTAGTAACCAAAACATGTTCAAGAAATGTCTGTCTTCATAACCACAGCTTCCATACAGCTTCTGTAGTGTAAGAGTTTGAGAAACTAATGACTACTTTATTTTTATTATGATTTTAATTCCTTATAGTTGCATAGCTTTCCTTACTGCTTTACATAAAATATAGATATGTTTGTCATTTAGAACTGGGCAAACAAAAGTTTCAACCACATTATACCAAGTCAACAAAAGAATTAAGTTAAAATTTCCCATTTGATGGGAGTTGGTCAAGAATTTTACTTAGGGAGGATGTCTTTAATTCATTCCTTCCATTAAATATTTGTGAATATTTTCCAATTTCTTATTCTTTCATTTTTTATGTATGTATATACATGCATCTATATGTGTATGTGTTTCTTTGTACATTTTTTCTTAAAGCTTGTGCATTATTCTCTTGGAAAAAAAGGTCAAATAAAGGTCAGCTCTGAAATGTCAGACCAGAAAAAGATTCATATGACTTTTCATGCTTTATTCATATATTCATTGCAGTTTTATTATGTATCTGCTCCCCGCAACGTTGTGAATATTGTGCCTGTACACTCCGTGGTGGTGGGAGTCAGCTGGGAGAAGCACCTAGCTTAAGTCTGCTCCAATTGTCTGTCTGCTAGTTAATGATTTAAAATCCTACACTTGCAATGCTACCGCTATTAACCACCTTTGTTTGTTTTCTTTTGTATTGTGAAAGTGAGACATACTTTAGAGATTTACTTCTCCCTTCTTTCCCTGGCTGCTTTTGACCAAGGCTGCTCAAACATTGCAAGCTTTCCCTAACCCTCTGAGATTGCTCTTTACCATCCCTTCCTCTGCTTTCTGCCCTCTGCGATGTGTTGTTTTCTCTCCTTAGCATCCTCTGCAATATACACGGAGGAACTTTCACAGCTGCAAATCCCCAGATATGTGCAAGGCGTAATTATTATTGCTGTGATGACTTTGTCTCTGCCTGTGTCCCTGGCAACAAGGTCCCAATCCATGGAAATAAAATTGAGAGAATGACTTGGAAGTAACAAAAACTGAAATACAAATTGAACTCTCCTCAATCTCTCACCATGACCAAGTACTATACATGAAAAATACTCTACTAGACAGGATGAACTGAGGGAGGAAGACAAAAGAGTTTCCACCTCCAGTGAGAAACTCTAAGATAGATCATTTGGTTGCTATGGAGCTGTTTGTGTAGCCCTTGCTTGATTGGTCCACAGCCACACCGCCCTCTGGGGGGCGCTAATGACCAGAGAAGCATTGTAACAGCAGGCCTTTATCAGCTCAGTCTCTCTGGGGCCTGGAGGTCACAGTCATTCACTCTGGTATCTCACAGCCAGGAGCATTAATTGGCAGACTTCTGAGCTTTACTTTTATAGAACTTTTAACAGGCCAGGAGAACTGTTGTTTATATCTCTTTTGGCCCAGTGGCTAATTAGCATCACTGTGAGCTCCAGACTAGAAAGCGTCCTGGGGTGAGCTGGGAGAGACTTGGTTTCTCAGTAATTAATATCCGGAGGATGGGACATGCGTGCCCCTCGAGTCAGTGCAGCACTGGGAAACTGTCTTCCGTCCTGAGGACTGCCTTCGTATGAGACTGACGTTCTAGAAATTCACTGTCATGAGTTCATGACTTTAATTTTGGTGAGAGAGTAAGCAAGAGGGGAATAATGGGTCAGTTTAGCACCAAGACAACCCCAGGGCCTGCCATTTCCCAGGTTCACCTCCCTGGGCCAGCTAAAATTTGCTCTCAGGTCTGCCCTTCCTTGTCGTCCCTGACTTTGACCCAGGATTGTTTCCCTTCAATGCCCTCCCCATGGCATTTCTTTTCCATCGCAATTTAGCTCTTTATTTCCTCCTCCTCCTCAAAAGGCAAGACTGAAGGAGAAGAAACACAGTATCTCTCTTCATTGGCCACGGTGATTGGTTAAATGGAGAGAGTGTTGACTGAAAAATAAGCAGCCTGTTGTAGATTCTCGTATTTGAGATAGACAGGACCTCACCTCAGCGGTCACTGGGGTGTTGGTCATTCAGGCCTGAAGTTAAAAGGATGCCTCTCTTCTCATGCTTTCCCTCCACCCTGAGCTTAGCAAAGGAGGAATGACAAAGGCTAAAACTGTCTGGCTTACTCCTCAGGAAGCACTGGCTCCCCTAGTCACCCCCACCACATAGTCAATGCTTGTTATCCGCGCCCAGAGACCCTACACTTTTGACATTCGGGCTTCTTGGTGCTGCCAGATGTGTTGGCTGTTGTCACAGTGAAGGGCAGGTTCCACAGCCTTGGGTGCAGGTTCTGGTGGGAGCTTCAGGGAACCCGAGGGCTGAATGCCTTTCTGTTTCCATGGAAGTGCAGTCGTGGGTTAAGTGTCTGCTCTTGGCTGCAAGTGCGCCCACTCTTGCTGGCGTTTTTCTCCATGGTGGTTCCCGAGAGATACAGCCTGACACCCTCCGCTTCAGGGGGTTAGCTAGTGAGCTTCACGCTCACAGCATCAGTGCACAATTTGAGTTGATCAGTCATAGAGCAAAGCGAACAAGATGGGCTTGAGCACTCTAAGCCCTTCCAGTTCTTAATTAGAGACCAATTGTCTACATTTCCCACTGACTATCTTGGCATTGTGGTCTAACAAAGAACTCACAATATTGGTTTGTTTGAAGAATTTTTTCCCTTATATGGGAGCTGACATCACGTGTGTAACTCACAGGACCGGTATGTGATCTGTCCGTGATTGAATACCAATGGGTGGGGAAGAGGGGATATTTGTGGGTGAAAAACAGATATTTGCGGGCTCTGCTCTCTCATTCATCAGAAAGCAACAGATAACAGCCCCACACAGGGCCCTCAAGCCAGCACTGTCACTGTGCTGTCTCACCAGCAGAAAGGACCCACTGGGTTAGACAGTACAGCTCGAGGCTAAGTCCAGGTCTGCGAGGGGGAAGCACTATTTCAGTACCAGCTCCACACAGACCAGCCAGTGGCTGGTTCCCGTCACTTACACTTGCAGACTTGGTCATCCCACAAGCAAGCACAAATCCTCTCAGCTGGAGAACCAAAAATCTGAACTGGGGAATCCCAAGCACTTTATTTTTGTTTGGTTGCTTGTTTCAGAGGAAGATTTCAAACCCAGAGCTTAATGCATTACATGCTGGACACTCAAATGTTTGTGAAAGGAAGAGAGAGAAGTAATAAGTATTAGAGGCCTTTCCTCTAAAGCAAGATGCTCTAGGACCTATTATTTCTATTAGAAGTTAGGTATTTTATTTTGTGTCTAATTAGTACTTTTGGCCCATTATCACTGGTGAACACAGGCTCCATCCATAGCAGAGAATAGACACAGAGAAATTACACAGAAGATTTCAAAGCACTTTGAGGACAAGGAGGATCAGATTCAGTGTGGATGCCAGCAAAACTTGCTCTCAGATATGCAGGGAGATAAGTACAAAACTACATAGCATATTATATCACCTTGGCCAATTAATAACTAGGCTCCAAGTAGTGAGACCATTGCAGAGCATTGGTTAGTGTCCAGCAAAAGATGGGGGAGAAAGAAGTGCATGCAGCTCTGCTGAGCCCAGGGCCCAGGGATGTCCAGTGGAGTCATCTATGAGAAGCGGCCTGAGACATCCTGGGGAAGGGGCCTGGCCCGCCAACGCATGGGGCCAGCATGTGAGTGGCAGCACTTCTGAATGGACTTGTTTGTTTCCAGACAACGTCCTGCCCTTGGAGAATGCCTGGCTTCCCTGGCAGCTGCCATTCCAGTGGCATTCCTGGAGCCCACCCTTAACCGCTACAATCCGCTCTCCGTCTTCAACACCAAAACCCCCAGGGAGAGATCTAGTAAGTATCTTTGCACAGATCATCAGCCCGTGTGCTGGGAGGAGAGCCCAGGAAGGAAGGCCATGCAGGCAGGGGGCGGTGGCCTGCAGCACTGCTGCTTGACATGCTCTGAGGGGCCAGAGGTCAGGGCTGGATGTGTTGCATGTCTCCATCTTGCTGGGAAAATGAGCATGGGCAAGTCCTTTGTTACTGTTAGACTTTGGTTTCTTCCTCCGTAAAATGAGGAACCTGAAACCTCGGGTTCTCTTGTCTGCCCTGGGTCTTCTCCTCCTGCCCCCTGGGGATGTGATGACTTGCTCGGTTTCTCTCCAGGGTCAGCAGAAGGGCAGGTCTGCACTAATAACCTATTATGCTCTTCATGTCCAAGGAGAGACTGTTTCCAAGGATGATGACCACACGTTCTCCATCTGCACAGAGAATAAAACATAGGAAAACACCAGAGGGAAGTGAAATGACACAAGAACAGAGCATTGTTCTAAGTTCTAAGATAGCAGTCGGCAAACTATGATGATGAGCCCACTGCCTGATTTTGCAAATAACCTTTTCTTGGAGCAGGTCACACCCACTTGTTTAGATGTTGCTGTGGCTGCTTTAGCACTATGTTGGGAAGGAAAAATAATCTTCCCTCTACCCTGCATTGTTCTTGGCTAAAACCCCTGTAGAAAAGACAGGTTAACAAGAGAAAAATAAAACCATTTTAATCACATACATATGTACGTGTGCCCCACAGAGATGTGAGATTGGAAAGGTAGCCCGAGGATTGAGCCTTAAACACTGTCTGGGCTAAGGAAAGGGCAAAGGCATGGGCCGTGGAAGGGAAGGAGGCAGTCAGGAAGGGGAGAAGAGGAGCTGTTTGTAAACAAAGGTTGCCAGGCCATTCAGATGTCTCTCAGATGAAACAGTCCTGCTGGGTAAGAGCTCTCTTCCCGGTAGACTGCCTTTCTATTGTAAATCCCTTTTATAAATGTAGAGTTTTTTGACAAAAGAGTAACTTCTAATCCTTCCTCAGAGATTCCGTATGCTGTTTCTTAAAAGTAATCAGCTCAAAATAATCGCTGTGCCAAAGAGGCGTATTTGCAGTGGCACATTCTGCTTCCCTTCCACTCCAGCGGCAGAGCTGAGTCATGGCAGCAGAGACTGTCTGGCCTGAGATGCCTAAAATATTTATGCTCTGGCCCCTTACAGAAAAGGTTTTCCACCCCCTATCCTAGAAGAACTTAGAACTGGAATGCTAGGCAGGTTGTAAACCTGCTCCTGGAGGGTGGAAGGGGAGTCCTCCCATTTGGATGAATTGTGATCCCACTGATGGGCAGTGGAATAGAGGAGCTTCACACAGAAACCTTGAATCAACTAGAAAGAACTACAGTGATTCAGTGTAACATGAAACAAAAAGTAACATGAAGCAAAAATTACCACACCGTGGGCCTAATCAATATCAAGAAAAACCATGCCTGGCCAGAGTTATTCCGTGCATCAAAGGGCCATCTGTTCTTTTTCTTGTCAGGGCACATACCCTGGTTGTAGGTTCGATCCCTCATAGGGGTGTGCGGGAGGCGGCTGATCAATGTTTCTTTCTATCTTTCTCTCCCTTCCTCTTGCTGTAAAATCAATAAAAACATAATAAAAAAAACATAATTTTAAAAAAAAACGTAGTAAACCATTTCAAACCAGAACCATCCTATTCAGTACCAATATTTCCTTAAAATATTGATATACCAGACCAACAGGTGATAGACAGCATAGCGATTCTATTTGGTTTGGACCCTCTTCTCAAGCTGCTATGAGATCCTAAGGGAGGGAGTGCTAAGAGAGTACAGGTTCATGCTCCACTCTTTACCACCAGTCTCCCTATCCAAGAATGCAGAGTGCTCAGCCAAGGTGGGTTTATCCCCATTTGCTTTTTCTATTTCAGATAAAAGGAACACCTTGCCCTCAGAAATGATCACCAGGATGGTTTAGATAAGGTCCCTTTATAAAACTCTTTTCCTGAGCAAGAATACAATGGAGACTGGTGTTCTCAGGGCTGGTGAAGAAAGAAACACTGCTGAGGTGCCTCCACTTTCCAAAGTCTCTGATGAAATTTCCAAGTTAATTCCCTTCAGCCTCATCTCACCCTCTCTCTCCTTTCTTGGACTAGCAAAAATATGTTTCAACCTTGGGTTTTTTCCACCCTGTCATGATTCTAAATGAGTCACATCTTGCAGCTGAGTGGGAGCTGAGCAACTGAGTGGCTTTAGTAACGTTGAGAAGGGCTGTGACATCTGTAGGCAAATGCCAGACCAAGAGTTGCTCCCCAGTTCCAAAGAGACATGGGCCCAGTCACGACTGTGCTGGACATTTATACATTCATTCTGCTCCAACTTTGACTCAAGAAATAGCACACCTTTGTCTCAGTATCACCAATATGTTGGGAAAGAGAGAGACCTATTCTGCTCTTGAACGCATAGAGTCACAGCAGCAGACAAAGTGAGAGCTTGACAAATAGATGGAGGAAACCTAGATTGGCTTTGGGAGGGAGGGGAACAGCTCTGTCCCATTGTTCTCCTTCTCAAGAGCTATTTGAAAAATGTTGCTTCTTATTTTACATACCACTACATTGATTTGATAAGACACGTTCATAAATAAAAAATAAGTACCCGTCATTGCTTACTCACAAGGAAGAAAAGAGACAAGGTTGTGATTAGAGATGACACAGTTCTTCATCCATCAGTGACACACTGTGGGACTCAGTACCCAAGTCCCCTGAGCCCATGTTTTTCAGCATTCAGTTAATCAAAGAGTGAATGCTGATCACGTGTATGGCTCTTGAAAAGTAGACTGTGCGTGAATGTGTATTATGGGGTAACCAAGTTTGCCTGGAGTCAGAGAATGAGTGATGGCCTAACAGACTCTATGGAAGTAGACTTCATTCATTATATAAAGTGGACGGCTAAAGGGATCAAGAAGGGGCAGGAATGTATAGGGTGACAAATGAGGTGAGTCTTCAGTTTAGAAATACAATATGAACTGATTTATCAAGTCTTCAGTCAATTGGACATCTCTATTAATTGATAGTTAGTATTCTTCCAGCAGTTACTCATATTAGTAATTCTCCTACCCTACAAGATCCTGGTGCATTTTCTGACTCATCCAAACATTATAAAGAGAAGCCTAGAAAAGGTTTAATACTATTATGTGCCAGTTATTCAAAACTAGATAAAATCTTTGGTTATGTGTGGCAGTGGTCTATTAATCAGAACATTAGATTGGCCAAAACATCCTAATCACCAGCCAGTTTACTTTGTACACTCTAATTGGGATAATCAACCAGAGGAAGGAGGTCCAGTTTCCATGGAAGCTCTGCCTCCACTCCAAAGAGGTGAAGCTCTCTGCTGCCCTCTTCTTGAGGGAAGAGCTGCTCAGTGAAGAATATACAACTTTAGAATCTAACTCAGTGGTTCTCAAACTCCAGCGTACATCAGAATCCCTCGGAGGGCTGGTTAGAATGAAGCTTGCTGAGTCCAGCCCATAGAGTTTCTAACCCAGCGGGTCTGAACTCAGAAGGTCCTATCACTACTTTGCTGCTGCTGGTGATGGGATGACTTCACTTTGGGAACCACTGATGTAGAACAGCGATTTTCAACCGGTGTTTTGCAAGAATTTTTAAAACATGCAATACCTAACTATTTAGTCAGGGGCACTGACCTCTTTTCCCTTGGATTGTCAAATAAAAACATAACAATAGCCAACACAACAATAGCCATCGGTGTGAATGAATCAAAATTAAACCTATGTTTTGTCAGACCACACAACAATAGCCATCTGGTGTGAATGAATAAAAATTAAACCTATGTTTTGTCAGACCAGCAAAAATGTATATTTTTGGTGTGCTGCTGAATTTTAGTAATCAGTTTATGTGTGCCATGAGCTACGAAAGGTTAAAAATTGTTGATCTAGAAGATGAAAGGGCAGTGGTTCAAATGATCCTCCGTAACAGTCTTGTGTCTGATTCTGACGAGACCCCGCTAAGGCTGTTTTTCAGGTAGATAACTCAGCAGCATTCATTCTGTGGTTTTATATGGCATTTGAAGTACAAAACACCATCTGAATCTCAAATGTTTCCTCTACTCAAGAGCCAATTACATATAACTTTTAAAGGTCATTATAATGACTCCAGTGCAGAAACCTCAAGCAACTCTGTGTTTTCCTTAAGGGAAAAAAAAAGTATTCCTGTTGAGGTATTGTCTACATGCCATTTAAACACACACACACACACACACACACACACACACACACACGAGCCTTCTTATTTACAATTTTACAGCAAACAACTGTAAGCTTCAGTTGCACTGTGGTGGTTGGCATTGCTCTGTGTGCAGAGCGGGAGGTAGACCGTTTGACTCCTCTGTCTTTACCTCTTTATTCTGACACTGTTTGTGTAAAATTATTTTGTTTGTGAGAGTCTCCCTAGGCCCCCATGTTGAGGTCACCCCTGATTGTTGTTGTTCTGCTAAAAGATAGAGGCTAGACTTGTTCTCTGAAAAAGCCTGGGTGGGCAGGGGACCATGATTGGCCCAAGGAATTCCCTTCCACTGTAAATCACGGGAGGCCAGGAGTCTTTGGCTTTCATGTGGTTAATTATTTTGAATGGTCTGGATTTTAAAGAATATTGGTCCACTCCTAGCTTCCAAGGCAGAGAGATCCTTAGCCTGCAACTTACCAAAGGCCATAGTGATAACAACAGAAAGTCGTCCTAGGGAAAGCGTGTTGGGACCTCATGGGACTGATCCGTAGCAGGGAGCTCCCCGGGGTCCACCGCGTTGCCACATGCCATCCAGCAGAACCACCTGTCTCAGCTACAGATTCACTCACTCCACGGTAGCCAGGGTTGTTATTTTGTATGTCTGCTCTAGGCAGTATGATCACAAGGGAAATCAAAACAGTCCCTTTCAACCAGCCAGTATTTCTAAAAGCCAAAGAATTTGCCTTGGCCCCTTACTCATGAACCCTTCAGCTCCTGTGGACCCAAGGTCTGAAGCAGACCCCCAACCAGCAGCAACACCAATAGCAGAGGGCCTGCAGGCATAACCCACTTCGCTGAACATAAACTTCTATTTGAAGGCTTCTGCTTTGTCCTGAGAAATTCATGAGAACTTTACTTCTAGTATCAAAAATCATCTCCTCAAATCTTCTAGTGCCGTGGTCGGCAAACTGCGGCTCGCGAGCCACATGCGGCTCTTTGGCCCCTTGAGTGTGGCTCTTCCACAAAATACCACGTGCGGGCGCGCATACAGTGCGATTGAAACTTTGTGGCCCATGTGCAGAAGTCGGTTTTCAGCCAGGGAAAGTATATTTTGAAGAAGTACTGTTGATATTTGGCTCTGTTGACTAATGAGTTTGACGACCCCTGTTTAGTGGAACTCATGCTCTGGGAAAATGCTCCACAATTTCCTGTGGCTTCTCAGACTTCCTCGCCACTGTGGTGCCTGATGCTTTGGCCCAGTGTGAGAAGTTTGGCCTTTGGGTGGCATGTACCCACCTCCAGGCCCAGGTGGACTCTGTGGGGAGCAGTAAGATAAAGGGATGCACCTGTAGAGCTTTGGGCTTGTGCTTCTTCCCCAACCAGCCGTGTCCCTCACTCAGCACCCTTTTTGTCTTCTGGCCTGTCAGAAACCTCAGGATGCTTCCAGTCTCCCTTCCCAGTTTTGGGGGAAAGTGTCCTTTTCCTTACAGAGAACAGGACAGCTAGCCCCTGGCTGCTTCTTGTGTTGGCTCCTCTTGTATAAGATAACCTTTAATGTGGAACTCTGTTGCCACTTCATCCCATCTGTCCTTGTTCAGCAAAGTGACTGCAGTCATTCAGTGTGAGGAAAGGGCAGGGCTATTCATTGTTCCTTGCACATATGCCTGCAGGAACAAAAAGGCTTAAGTGATTGACAGGTCACCTCAGGTCAATTGTAAATGCAGAAATCAACTCATGTGCAATGTTTCTTTCCCAAAATTTCCAACTGGATGGAACGTGTTGTTGTCTCTGGTCCCGCTGAGGCAACATGTGATGAGGTTTCCTTTCCTTTTCTAAGCAGTGCAGATGCCATCCCGGTGATTGAACCACGAGTTGGCAACCAAACACCCATTAGTGGCTTTTCTCTAACTAGACCCGCCTTCCCTGCAGTGCACGCACTCAGGACAGAATGGAGAGGCCCAGAGACTGGCTTGGTCACAGAGAGGTCTTGGGAAATGCCCCTCAGCTGGGTCCCTGTTATGCTCCTTTAACCTTCTGTTTAAGTGCTTCAAGCTGAGTGTGACATGTGGGAGGATAACCCAGCCTCTGGAAGCTGCAGTCTTCAGCTGACAGAAGCTCCACATCCAGGGCTCCTTCATGCAAGGCTCTGGGGTGAAAACTCACACCTACTGACCAAAGGGAGGGTGGGACAGAGGAGAGAAGGTTGCACCATTGTGCTTTTGAATTATTGTCCCTTTGTTCTTCCTGTATGCTCTCGGCCAGTTCTGGGGGTGCCAGACACAGTGGAAGAGATGTGTCCTGACATCCCCCCGCTGGAACGCCTCATGAAGGAAATCCACCACCTAGCCGAGTCCGGAGCCCGGTACACAGAGATGCCCCATGTCATCGAGGTGATCCTGCCCATGCTCTGCAACTACCTGTCCTACTGGTGGGAGCAGGGGCCTGAGCACCTGCCCCCCAGCACAGGGCCCTGGTGCACCAAAGTCACCTCGGAACACCTCAGCGTCATCCTGGGCAACATCCTGAAAATCATCAACAACAACCTGGGCATCGATGAGGCCTCCTGGATGAAGCGCATCGCAGGTACCACAGATGCCTTTCTCCCCAGCCCAGCTCAGGGACCAAGATGCCTAGAGCCTCTTTTCACCTCTTAGACTCTCTTTAAACTGTTCTCCCTACCCACCTCTGTTACTTAACAGTAAAAAGAATCGACTTATTAGAGTTTCTTGGAGCAAATGCTCCTGCCCCGCTCCCCAGCTAGTCCAGGCCTCTGAGACCTTCTTGATAAACTCTACCTGATGCACATGATCCTGGCTTTATTTGCTTTTGGTGCTTAAGAATCCCCTTTGCTCTTCTGGTAATAATTGTCCCTATTTTCTTGGTAAGTGATCCTTTGCATTCTCCACATCTATAAAATTCACTGCCATCTGGGCCGTGCTGTAAGTTTCTGGCAGTTGTATCTTACTTTATGCTTTCTTGGACACTCTCTAATGTAGGTTCACAGTCATATCACTTTGTTTTGGGGTGATTTTTTTTTGGTGGGGGGTAGTTGTGTTCCTCTGGAACTCCTTACATTCAGTAGGCTCTTGATAAATGGTGTTAGCTGATTTTCTGTTCCTAGAGCAACCTCAAAGAAAGGAAAGACTTAGAAAACGAATAACCATTCTTTCCACAGTCAGGAAACCATGAGTATTTAGTGTTCTCTGTGTCAAAGTAGAGTCTGAAGAGTTAGAAAAGTCTTTGCTTTGGATGGACCCATAGTTTAGATAGAGGAGTCCACCAGAACAGCTTCACCCAGATAATCTCCTGGACGGTGACACACGGTGGCTGAGTCCCAAGGAGTATCAGCCTAACTCTGGGTATTTCCCTTCCCAGATAAATCAGTAGGCATTCCTCTGCATGACCAAGGAAGAAAAGTTTCTACCTCCTTCTTTTCTAAGGAATGAACTGAGATCAAAATTATAAATATTTGGGTGCTAATGGCTACTAGATAGTAGAGATAGGCTTCTATGGACATGAATAAATAAAGCTGGCATTCCTTTCTTATCTGTTAGCCCAAGAATATTGTTAACCCTGAGGCATTTGTTAATGAGCTCTTATTTGTAAATCTGGATTAAGGGAAGGAAGGAGATAAAGGAACGGCTCCCTTAGCCCCCTAGAGGAGCAGAGAGAAAAGAGGTCACAGCAAGAGAGGCACTGATGGGAATGGAACTTGGCCTTTTATTCCACAGATGAATTAATTCTACCATCAGGCCACTTAATTCCTGGTACCTGAACAAAATCAATTTTAAATAGTAACCCCCAAATCACCCACATCTGGAATAGCCATTCTAATTATAGCTCAAGGCAGAAAGGCACCTCTGTGTGGGATGAGGTGTGGGGTGAAATCCAAGCCATCACGGCTCTGAGTTCCGACTTCTTGGTTAATGCATCTCAGCAGAGAGCTACTGTCACTTTCTCTTTCCAAAATGGTCTTCTTTATGAAATTAAAAAATAAGACAAAATAAGATTTTTTAAATGCTGAAAAGTAGGCTGTTTTCAGTTAAAATGCCCTAAGCTAAAGAAACTTTGAAATATACATTAACATTGTCAACAGTTCATGACTCATTCATTTCATTCCACTTTTTAAATATAATCACTCAGGTTTTGCTCTTTATAATGAATTGAACCAATAGGATATTCCATTTAAGAAATAGGGTGAGACATAAAGTTTTTATCTTTCTCATTAAGAAGGTCAGGATGATAGTCCCAAATCCCACTGAGGCTTGTTTCTGCTCTTTGGGTTTGTTTGTTTGTTTGTTGTTGTTTTTTGCATAGGTCCATGATACTTTTTTTAAATTTTTTTATTGATTAAGTTATTACATATGTGTCCTTATCCCTACGTTACCCCCTATTGTTCCTGCTCTTTGACTTCTAATGGCCACCTCTCCCTCTCAGCTCATTATTACTGATAATAGTTTGTTTGCCTTCCTCAGGGTCCGGGGGAGCCTCCAGGCATTGGGCTGATAGTTCTCAAGTCTTGGGTGCTGAGAACTGTGGTTGGGTTAATGTATTTTTAGCAACAGATTTTTCTATAAAATAACCAGAAAGCATAGTGTCCAGTACCTACTCTTGGCTTGGCACAGTGCTGGTTATTATGAACAAAATGCTTTGTTCAATGAGTTTATAATTTAGCTAGTGAGCCAAAACCAGCATGAACATACTATAAAATGATTCAAGATAGCTGTTAGGAAGAACTAGGAGGAGTGAACAGGTGCCACCCTGAGTTGATGGGTTTTTCAGAGCCTCAACCTCTCAGTGTCACTTCTTTCCTTTCATCAATTGTCATACTATGTGAAATGAGGGGGAGGCCCTTTGTTTGCAAACGCAGTGTACGCCCAGCCAATCATCAGCAAAGCCAGGCCTGACCTGCTCAGAAGCCACTTCATCCCAACTCTGGAGAAGCTGAAGAAAAAGGCTGTCAAGACTGTGCAGGAGGAAGAACAGCTGAAAGCTGACAGCAAAGGGGACACTCAGGAGGCGGAGCTCCTCATCCTGGATGAGTTCGCAGTCCTCTGCAGAGACCTCTACGCCTTCTACCCCATGCTCATCCGCTACGTGGACAACAACAGGTACGAAGGAGGCCTGGGGAGCATATCCACAGGGAGGAAGGTGGTATTTGGTTGTGTTAAAGTGATAGAGGGAGGTCACAGCAGCCTCCACCAGCTCCCTCCCCCAATAATCCCTAGTGTGAGACCTCCGAGCGATGCTTTCCTTGACCAGTGATTCTATATGGTCAGTGGCACGGCCACCCCTTCCATCCTCAAATACCACAGGTGAGAGGGAGTTGGTGGAATAAGGGCAGCAGTGACCCACTCCTGCCCTTCTGCTGTTCTGTCACACATTCATTCAGTAGATATGAATTCATTCAGTAGACTGTTGGCATTGGGGAACAGGATGAACAAAACAAATGAAGATGTCTGGTGTAGGGAGCTTTCATTCTGGGAGAGGAGTGGGGTATGCAGACAATAAACAAAATAAGTACTTATATAATTATCTATACTTACTTTTATATTTAAATATACACTTTACTTATAAAAGTAATCTGCTCAAAGCAGGGTAAGGGGAATTAGGAGTGCCAGGGTAGGGTGGAGTTGCTGTTGTAAACAGAACATTACTGAGAAAGCGACATATGAGCAAACACCTAAAGAGATGAAGTTAGGAACCCTGCAGGTCTGGGAAGAGTGTTCCAGGAAGAGAGAACATCTGGTGCAGGCCCTGAGGAAGGAGTGTGTTTGGAATGTTCAAGGGATCACAAGGAGACTAGTGTAGCTGGGGAAGAGTGAGGGGTGCAGAGAGTGTAGATGTCAGAGAGGCAACATGAGTCAGGGCCTTGGAGGCCACTGTGAAGACTGGCTTTTACTCTGAGTGAGATGAGAAGTTGGTGGAGGTTTTGAGCTCATCTGTGATGTGATCTGACTCATTATTTGAACACTATGGTGAGGGATGGAAGCAAATAAGAAAGTGAGGAGACCAGTTGGGAGGCTCACAATGATCCAATCAAGAGCTGATAGAGACAGAGCAGACAAGAGGTTGCCAGACTGGAGGGGGTTTGGAGGAGGAGGGTGGAATGGGGAACAACTGCATAATGGGATTGGGGTTTCCTTTTAGAGTCCTGAAAATATTTTAGAAATAGTAGCCCAACATTGTGAATGTACTACTTGTCAGTAATGGCCAATTTTATGTTTTATGTATTTTACCACAATTAAAAAGAGGTGGGCTAGAAGGGGTTAATGGGGGGGTGGGGGGAGGCAATACTTTCAACAATAAAGATTTAATTTAAAAAATGAAAAAGAAAAAAAAGTTGATGTTGGCTGAGGCCAGCATGGTAATAACGAAGATTGACAGAAAGTATCAGATTCTGGGTCTATTATGAAGTAGAGCCCTCGGGACTTCCAGATTAGGAATGAAAGAAAAGAGGAGAGTCAAGTCAAAGATGATTCTGGCAAATGGAAGGATGGGATTTTTATCAGCTGAGTTGAGGAAGATTGTAGGTACAGAAGATGTTTAGGGGAAGATCAGGACCCCGCTTTTGGACATGTTAAACCTGAGTTGTCTAATCAATATAGAAAGAACAGTGTTGAGTGGGCAGTTGAATATGAGTGCAGAGTTCAGGAGAGGGATCTGGTGTAGATATAGGAATTTAGGAGTCATC
This sequence comes from Myotis brandtii, assembly GCF_000412655.1. Classification (NCBI taxonomy): domain Eukaryota; kingdom Metazoa; phylum Chordata; class Mammalia; order Chiroptera; family Vespertilionidae; genus Myotis; species Myotis brandtii. Next base: position 659,057 of record NW_005371823.1, on the reverse strand, counting down.
AGCATATTGGCATGTAGTCTTTAAGAACCATGAGACTGGATGAGATAAAGGATTGAAGGGGAGAGAGTTCTAAGGACTCAGCCCTTGTGCTCTCCAACATGAAGAAGTCAGACAGAGGAGGAGGAACCAGTACCTGAGACTAAGAGGGAGTAACCAATGAGACAGGAGGAAACCAACAGAATGATGTGTCCTGGGTGCCAACTTTATAAGGCATTTCCAGTAGGAAAGAATGATGAGTGAAGTTTATTGGTGACCTTGACCGGAGCAGTTTCAGTGGAGCAATGGAGATGAAAGCCTCTTTGGAGTGGACTAGAAGAGAATGGAAGGAAAGGATTTAGAGACAGCAATACAGACAACTTGTTCAAGGAGTTTTATTATAAAGGAGGACAGAGAAATGGGATGGTAGCTGGAGACAGAAGTAGAGTCAAGAGAAGAGTTTTTAAGATGAGAGACTAGTCAGCTTGCTTCTTTGCTAATGGGAATAATCCAGTAGAGAAGAGGAAATTGATCAGAGTGAGAGAGGATTTCTTTTTATTTTATTTATTTATTAAATTGTTTGGGGTGATTTTGGCCAACATGAACATATAGGTTTCATGTGTGCGTTTCTATGTTACAAGATCTGTTTCTAAAGCAATGCCCCTTAAACAGGCAAATGATCAGCCTCAGATAGTTCATTCACAACAGCAGGCAGGAAGGCAGAATTATTATAAAGGCAGTGTTTATTAAAGTGCATTTCATTTTTAAAGCAGCTATCAGCTGTTAAAGTGTATATACATTTATGGGGGGACACCCTGTATATGGATGGGTAGAATCTGTAGGAATCCCTTCCTGATTGCTTCTGTCCTCGGTGAAGTAGGAAGCAAGATGATCAGCTAAGAGTGAGGATGGGGAGAAGTTGCTTAGAGATTTGAGGAGTAAGAAGAAGATATAAGACAGTGGCCAGGGAGAGGTGGGAGAGCAGATGGACCAGAGAAGTGTGGTATGATGCCAAGTAGCATTAAGGGCCCCACTTGAGATCCATGATTATGAATTTAAAGTCTTTTTCTCCAGTCAATTCTGCTGCCAAGTTTTGGCTCAGAGTAGGAAGAGAGGTTGATTTGATCAGGGTTGGAAGTTTGCAAAGTGAGTATGACAAAGAAAAAAATGGGTTAGGGAGTCTAGGGTATATGTAAAGTAGTGATTATAAAGATTGACTATGGAATTTAAAGTGAATGATGAGGGAAATGAGCACATAGGAGACTAATGACCATAAACAGGAAAAGGAACAAAGTATTGTTGGTCCTAGTGGGAGTCAAAGACCAAATAGATCTTTTTTATTATACCACACCCTTTAACGCTTGCAGGCCTAAAATACAAATTTGGGGAAGCTTGATTTTAAAATACCTCATTGTAGATAGTGAAAAGCCTAAGGAATATTTGAGGGAACATTCCTAACATTTTGAGTGGTATGCCATTCTGTCATGGGCAGGAAATAGGCCTGAATATACCCATTTTAGAATTTATTTTATAAGGCAAATTGTATGTACTATTTAAAATAATTTAAGATTACTTATATTTAGCATTTCAAAATAAATACCTTACACACACACACACACACACACACACACACACACACACACACACTGTGTGTATGTGTGTACATAAAATCCCTTACCTATCTATGGGACATTTGACTCACTTTCTCAAAAGAAATCCTGCTTTGAGAGTCATCATTTTAGTCACTTCTGATTAACATATTATGTTAACAGTTTAGGGAAGGAATTTGTCAGAGTTTGAGGTGAAAACAAAAATGAAAGCAGAGTAAGGTTGCTCCAAGAATAGCTCTTTAATGCCACTTGTCACTATTGAGGATCAAGACTGAAGATAGAGTGTGCTCCGCCTGCACCGTGTTTGACAGTGCTAAAAATGGCAATGTCAGAGAGTCTTTGAGATCATCATTAATTCATTCATCCCTGCTTTTCAACCCGTTCTTCCCTGAACACCAGGGAGCATCATGGTCATCTGAGCCTGGCTTGGAAATGCCTCCTTCTATGTGTGTGCCTTTACCTTTTTCAAGTCCTTTCTTCACCCCAAAGAATTAGCTGGCTTGGAATTCTGGAATGGTGGAGTTGGTAGGAATATTTGAGGTCTCTTCAACCACCCTCTAACTGGATGAATAAATACCCACTTCCTTTTTCCAGCAGTGCATTTCCTGTCTCTGATTATCCTCTATGGCTATACACAATAGGCACACCTCTGTAAAAAAGCTCAAATCTGTAATTCTTACCATTGGCTCTGATCTTGCTCTTTGGAGGCACACAAAACTAATGACAATCTCTCTTGTGGCAGCTCTTCAAATATTGAAAGGCGCCATCTTCTCTTCTCCTCCTCCCTGTGTTTCCTCGTTACATTAGACCTTTGTACTTCCTTCAGCCCTGGCATGGCAATGTTTCAAGTTTCTTCACCATCTACAACACTCTTCTGAAGAGAAGCTTCCGTGCGTCGGTGTTCAGCCTGAGGCTGACCCAGAACAAGCAGGAATTCCAAGTGTGGTGTGGGGTGGTCAGAGCAGGGCAAAGCAGCTCTCCATCTCCTCCTCCAGAAGATACTAGGTCAGCATAGGTCCAGGACAATCTCTCTACAAGACACACTGGCTTGACTCACTTTCTCAAAAAGTGCAACTCCCTGGAAATCAGAAGCAATCATAACATGGAAGCAAACAACTTTAAATAGTGTGATTTTGGAGAAAACCCATCTCTCGGCCTGTTGAAGAGAACCCTGTGTGGTGACTGCTTCAGGCTGTGTCTTCCACTGGAGGCTCAGGAATAAGGCTGAGAGATGCTCCTACCTCTAAATCAGACAACCTGACCATGAACATAGGAGCATGGCTTTCCTTTCTTTCAAAATCTGATCACTTATCTTTTGAGAATGGAAGTCAGACTCTCCTTACTCTTGCCATCATCCAAGAGTTTATTATTGTGCTTCTTTTCTCCATTAATATGCTCATTAATTTTATCCACTTGGGTTGCTTCAGCCATCACCCCCACTGATCATTACCTCTAAACCCAACCTTCTTCCCACCTACAGCCTTGCATTTTCCCATGGCCCTTTGGCAGCATGCAGTGCAGATAAAGAGACTCAGGAATCAGTTAAGTGCCTCTAAAAGGATCAAGTGTCTGGATATTAAGAGAGGTCATGAATTCTGTGGAAGACTGGGAGTAGGGGAAGATGAGCCTGGTACATCATGTGAGGGGAAGAAAGGCTTTGGGAAAGTAGGAGAGGCGAGGTCAGGATCTTCTCATCAGCAAACCATCTTAATCTGGCTTGAGAGAGGTGCAGTGAGTTTGTGAACATGGGGGAAGACATTTAATTAGATATTCTTCATGCATACCCACCACTCTAAACCTGGTGAAAGGAGTTCACCAGAAATAAAAAGTAAAGATTTGCCTCTTAGAAGAAGAGTGATGAAAACAAAATTCATTCAGCAGAAACTGCTTTCCCATATGAAGGCAAAGGGATCAAAATCGTCTTCTTTCTCCTGGGAGGAAATGTTGACCTAAGGTTGTTTTCAGTGCTGCTGTTACACTGCCTGTGGCTGTACTTTTCGTTGGTGGGAGAGAATATGACTCTCATCGCTTCCCTCTCAGAGCACAGTGCAAACCTATAAAGCTTGTTTAAACCAAAACACTAAAGAATGAACAGCTGCCAGTTTTGATCAAACTTGACACTCGACCATGAAAAAGTGCTCCTGAAAAATCAATATGAAAGAAATCAAAAAGCATTATCGATCTCAAGCCTCAAGTTTGGATTGCATTTGGCTTCCGCTAATGGATATATGATTACAGTGGCCTAAACAAAGTAGAAGTTAACTCTCACATATAAAAGAAGTGCAGAGGTACCCAACCCAGGATTAGTGTGGTGCTGCTTACTGGAGACCCTCCATGCTTTGTCTTTCTATCCTTAACATTGGCTTCCATCTTCAAAGTTACTTTATAGTGCAAAATGCCAATTAGAACCATCATATTATCATTCCAGACAGGAAGCAGGAAGGCAAAAAGGCACCTTCAGCTATCTGATCCCTTTTTAGAAAGCTTTTCTAGAAGGCTCATCCAACAACTACCACTTCCAGTTCAATGATCAGAACTTAGTCACATGGTGATCCCTCAGGGGAAGCTGGGTAATGTGACCTTCAGCGGGGACACAGTGCCAACCTGAATAAAATGGGGTGTTTTTTTCCTATGAAGGGAAGAGACTGAGTAAATAGTGTCTGCCACATAAAGAAGAGAATAGTTGGAAAAGAAAACAAGAAGGATTAGATAAGAACATCTGTGAGGCTGGAACTCAAGGCAATAAGGAATTCAGGAGATGAGAGAGGGACCCAAAAGTGGTCTTGGCCTCATAGTCTTCACCTTTCTTCCTTAGCCTGGTGCGTGCTCTCTGTGAATGTGAAGAATGTAAGGCTGCTCAGGGCAATTCATTCTGATGTCTCAGGTCTTAGGGAACTGGCTTTTGATAGCTATTATCCTGCATGCACCAGGGGACATTGCGTTTTTCAGGCCATCCGTGAAAGCCAAAGTTTCCTTTAAGAAAGGTGATAGACAATTTAATTTCTATATCACTCTCTACAGATATTTGAAAATGCCAGCTCACTCAGCCCTTTCAAAATATAATTTAACTCAAATGTGTAAGATACTTAGGGGAAAGAGAACTTTTAGAAGTTGACTGAATTCTACTGCATTTTAACCTTCTTGCTGCTACTGTGTTTGTTTTTTTAAATAAATGAAGCTGGTTTTGTTAAACCTGTTTTGTGTGTGTGTGTGTGTGTGTGTGTGTGTGTGTGTGTGTGTGTGTGTTTTAAAGAAATGGGTAATGTCCATTTATGTGGAGTTTCCAAACCATTTCTGAGGGCATAGGAGATATTTGGTCTCTGCCAAGCACTTCAGTCAACAGTGAAAAACATATTGTCTTACAAATATTATTCATAAAACTGGCTTTGTAAGGAAAAGGGATGAGGCCTGAACTGTTTGTAAAATGCTCAGCGTTTCAGAGGCTTGACAATGATAAGTGTAAATGACAAGACTAGATGGCATAACGACCAAGACTTTCCTGGTTTTGCCTGCCTTATGTATTAAAGGGCATTTGTCCCAAAACTTAGAATGTAACCTTAATCACTTCATCAGTTTAAAGAAGAAAAAAACTATCTTTGACCATTTTGAAATGTTCATTTCTGACATCTGTTTGCTAAAATAATCCTTGAATCCTTTGGAAACAATGGAAATGATTATTGTAAGTCCTCTAAAATATCTACAATACATGTCTATATCTAAGCATGGGAGGGGTATATTGATAGCCTTCTTATAGGAATACAGTTTTATCTGGATAAATGTGTGCATCCAATGTCCAATGAGTATGATTATTTTAATTAGTACTGAATTTCATATGCATATTCCTTTACTTTTCAACTCAGATCCAACTGGCTCAAAAGCCCCGATGCTGATTCTGACCAGCTCTTCCGCATGGTGGCAGAGGTCTTCATCCTGTGGTGCAAGTCTCACGTAAGGACTCCTGGGCCCTGGGCTTAGAGACAGCATGAAAGGTATAGGCCTCAGGGAACTGTCTTGTAATGTTTGCTTTTTTATTCCCCCCCAAACCCCACTTAGAACTTCAAGAGAGAAGAGCAAAATTTTGTGATTCAGAATGAAATTAATAATTTGGCATTTTTAACTGGAGACAGCAAAAGCAAGATGTCAAAAGTAAGTTCTTAGAAATCAATTCCAAAGACTTTTCAATCTTCACCTAAGCTATGTATCTCTGATATATGAAGGAATCCACTCCATACAGCATTTAAGTCAAACCAACAATCTCCATTGTTGTTTCTTTGAGAATGAACAGAAGAAACTGTTCTCAAATAAGCATAGTCATCACATTTTTATGAATAAATAGCTGCTTGTATGTCCAAAAGTTTATGTTTCAAGGCTTGCCTAAGGCATTTGAGAGGCCGCTAAAACAAACCTGCTGTCATTAGTTTTAAAATAGAACTACTTCCTGTGTGGTGATGTTGCAAAAATACAGATGCCTAGAGTCACCTTCTGATTAGAAAATTACTCTGCTTTGAGGATTTCATTAGTACAGATTCTTACAGTATACTTGTTTTCCTCCTATCTGGAACATCCAGTAGCTGCTTTCTTTCAACTGTGCTGACCTCTTAATGCCTTCTGTTTATTTTCCACATGAGTTGCATTCAGAAACCAAGACATTTGTCCATCTTCCTGCAGGAAATGTTTAAAAGGGCATACCAGATATCTGTCTGACAAAAAAAAAAAAAAGTTACATAGAGGGAGGACTATAGCAGAAATATGGGAAGGGAAAGTGGCCTCCAGGTCCTTCTAGGTCAGCTCTACACAGAGAGGCTTTGCTATTTTGAGTGGAGAGAATTCTGAGACACGCTCCTTCAGGTGTACATACAAAAGCCAGGCTTACTTAAATGGGATGTTTTGTTACCAGCTGTTATGGCTTACCTGTTCTCTCTTCCCTTGAGAAGCATGCCTCAATGAGTATTGACTATGTATGTCAAGTATAAGTGACATGTCACAGCTGGGATGTGTGTCTCTCTCATTGCTGGTACAGTGCTGACTTAGAGGACTATGAAGGTGGAGTGTGCATGGGGACCCCTCAAACGTGAAAATCAGTTCTGGAAAGATGGGTTTGTAGTGTAGTTCTTAGGGCTTATTCCAAATAATCTTTTGAGATGGGAGATCTATGTAGTTGGAGTTGCAGACAAGGGGCAGGTGGGACACCAAAAATCAGCACTCATATCTCCACCATGTTTGGCTAGCTCTGATCAACTCAGGCACTCTGAACTTCCCGCCCTTCTATCATTTAGCTATGTTGACACTGATACTTCTTCCAGCATCCAAAAAATGCTTCTTGAAGTTTTGAATCTGATCTACACTTTTCTATAAAGTTTGATAAATAAAATTGTGTACATGCAAAGTGGAGCAATCAGGAGTATATATTCACATTCAAGAGGAATCTTAGGAACTTTACCTATGGTGGATCCTTTTGAGCTTTATATTATTTATTTAATTTTCAAAATTTTATTTTGCATTCAACTTTTAGCAAACACATCTGCTGCTCCTGTCAGGTATATAGGATATTTCAGACTCTGATCCCTGGACATTTATCTTAAGTTCCCTTTGAAGGGTCTTCTTACAGCTACCACAAGCTCTCCTTTACCCTGCCTACCTAAATAAGTCCCGGGCAGATTCCATGCTACCTTCAACTTGAAGTATATCCATTGACTCAGGAATGAACCAGCTAGAATTCATTGTCATCATCAGTGATGACAGCAAAGCAGTGGAAATGACTCTGATACAAGGATTCAGATCCCAGAGGAGCAGAAATGGCAAAGACATCTCAACCTTCTGGTGCTGAGTAGATACTTGGGGTCCTTGGGTTTACACTTGGAAAGAGATAAGGTGAAAAGAATTGACATTTCACAACTAACCTACTAACAAACTAACCTGAAATCATGTTCATTCACATCACTGTATGAGGAAAAGGGTATGTTTGTCTTGTCAGAGAATGGTCATATTCAGAATCTTTGCATCTCCCCTGTTGATAAGGTTAGTCTATAGGAGCAAACACTTTCACTTCATTCCCATTGACATTGCATGCCAGTTTTTTCTGAGCCACATGGGATGAAATCAAAGTTATAGTGTAATGGATATGAGGACCCTCCCTAGATATTAAATAATATTTGCCATGTTTCTCGGGGCAACAAATATTAATATTGTTTCTTTTACATATGTTGAGACACAAAATGTGATAGTAAATAGGACTAGAAACTAAAAGTAAGTTAAGTCTGACCTTTGGCCCAACAGTTGACTGGGGTTATGGCCTTGCCTCATTCACTTACCTCCTCTGGGCCCCAATTTATTTGACTCCCTGCAGCTCTACTAGGATGTTTTGTTTAAAAGTCAATTTCAAATTGCATCTGTAGGAAAAAAAATAATATTACATATGTGCAGGGCACTTTTTCAGAGAGATACATGCCTCCAACACAGCAACTCATAGTCATTACTATTGTTTTTTGGATGTAGAATTACATATTGAGAAGCCAAAGAGGGGGGATATTCTTTCGTATTATCAATTGAATTCTCATTGCCTTTGCCTCCCTGAGATGAGAGGTTCTCCCTACTATCTGATCTGAGTGGTCACTTGTCAACTGTGCTTGCTTTTATCTCCACTCGTAATTGAATTCGGGTGTGTAAGTGGAATTGGCCGCAGTGCACATGGCAGCCATTGTACTGGAATGCTGCATGTCCACACACTGCACTCGCCATTGCGAATAGAAGGGAAGCAGAGAAAAATATACAGTGGGCCACCCTTCTCAGACGTGGTTAACTGAGGTCAGTTCAAAGATGTGTGAGTTCTCTGGAGGCTAAAGCAGATTTGTTTTTGAGAGCTCATTGTATATTTTGTTAATATAACACCAGTTTGCAAATGTATGTTAAGCTAAACATAACGAAGCTGAGCACATGTTTTTTTGTTTTGTTTTGTTTTGTTTTGTTTTTAAACTGGTTTTGTTTTCTGCAAAAAATGGCAGCAGCTTCCTCGGAGGGCAATGGTAAGTTAGAACACATTTAGCCCAAGAAATGCCAGTTCCTTGACCAAGATTATAAACAATGAAAGAATTGTGATGCAGGACATATTGGAGTGACTCATTGTTTAAAGCCACTCCACCCCATAAGTAGTTTCAGTGTACTGTAAAAGGACAGGGAATAGTTTAGAAGATGTCTGTTTTTTAAGGGTATTCAGAATTGTGTGTGTTTCTTCTTACTCCAATATCCCCTATTATTCATTCTTTTCTTCTCTTCTCTATTCTTCTCTCTCTCTCAATCTCAATCTCTCTATCTCTCTCATTCCCTCCAGCCCCCCAACTTTTTGTTTTTATTTTTATTTCTTTTGTTCTTGTACATCTGCAGCTTGAGTGCTCTCTATCTCCTTCTCCCTCTCTCCTTCTCTCCCTCTCTTTTCTCCCTCTCCTTTCTCCCTCTCTCTACCCCCTTTCCTTCTTCAGCTCCTTCATCCCTTAAAAGTCTGTGATTTTTTTTCCTTAAGTTCACACATAAAATCATCTTAAACTACTGGGGGAAATTTGAAGTTATAGAAATTCATAAATTTTTGTTTAGAAAATAAAAAGCTTTAGGCAACTTTTTTTAAAAAACCTATTTCCAGTATTAGCAAAAGTGCATTGAGTTAACTAATCTTAGCAACATGTGAAGAAAAGAATAAAATGAGAACCTGTAGGGTGTGGGAGGCTTTGACCTAAGGTATATAAAGGTCACAGCACAAGAAGGGAAGTGCTCCATCCTTCAGGCTGTGGAGTGATTCTGAACCACCTGTGATACTCCTAGAGTCCTTTTTTAAAAAGCAAACTTTTAGCAGAAGCACACCCATCACCCTTGAGCGCAGGTCTGACCCCTCTCTTTTTCTTCTTCTTTTTTTAAATTAATTTTTAAAATTCTAGTTGACATATAATATTAGTTTCAGGTATACAACATAGTAATTAGACATTTACATATTTTGGTAACCACAGATCTGCTAGAGGTGATAGTGTGGGTGGAAGGAAGAAAAACAAAATGGGGTCATTGGTTACATGACAGATTGTCTGCAGCTCACCCAGGTGAAAGTAAGGGGGAGCGGGAAAGACTTTAGGTCTAAAGCATTTATCTGGAGACCTGGGTGTGAATGTCACACACTCTGGAAGGCTGGTCTCTGAGATGATCTTGGCCCCGGGGGTGCATTGCCTGGTCTGGGTATAAGTCTTTATGGCCAAATTAACCTCCATCCTAATCTCCCATTCACTCTACATGCCATGTTCAACTGGCTCCCAGAGCGGTTGAGTTTCTGTTGTGTTGGCTGAGGAACTGGGGCTCAGAAGCTATGACTAACATGTGGTACCTTATGCCTTGGACCCCTGCTTTTACTGACTGACTCTTCTCCTTGTTTCTTTTCTTTTGTCTTTCCACACAGGCCATGCAAGTAAAGGTACAGGTCAAATGCATGACGTGTCTTTTCTGTCCTAGTATTAGAGGTCTCAGGCTCTGGCCACCCTCTGCCCTGTGATCACCAGCGGGGGGTGGTACGCGATGGATGTTCTCACTGGAGGTCCCCAGGCCTGCTCCAGGGAAGACAACTGCCTGTCAAAGAGTGAATGTAGGCCTACCCACCCTGGAATGGGGAAGCCAGGGAAGCCAGCCAAGCCTCGCCCTAACCTACCCGAGGTCTCCTTGCTAGCTCTGCTCCCTTCCTAAGCTGCCACTCTGCGGCCAGCATGCTAACAAGGATAGGGATACTGACAGGGCTTGAGACCTGGGAGATGCTACCCTGTTGTGCCCTGCAGAGTCAGAATCCCACGTACTGTGTGGTCCCAGCCCTTCACACTGTACGTTCCTGCCTCTTGTTGCAAGGTTCCCATGATTCAAAGAGGGTTTTCCAAGGACTAAGCTCCAGGATTTGAAATCGGCAGATAACCATGAATTTTTGCATAAAATGTATATATGGTGTAATAAACCTTAAGACAATTTTCCAGTGACCCATACAGGTTCTTGCTTGGAAATATTTCTCTATCTCTTCATTAATGTGTATCTGCTGTCATTGTCCCCAAGCACTCTCCCTAAGGAATGTGGAGAGGGGTGTGCAGGAACTGGGCCCCGGGTAGCTCTTAGTTAGAAAGGGGAAAGGGAGCCGTGGACAGATAGCTGGGGTCTACATATTGACTCAGATGCTACTTGTTTTGTGACCTTGCAAAAATCACTTCACTTTCTGAGCATCATGTTCTCATCAATAAAACCGACTTGTTTCTCTTAGAGTTGTTGGGAGGATTAGAAATGTCTTATTTCAGTAGCAGGCACATTGGAGTCACATCATATAAGCAGCATAAACTGCTGATCATAAACTGCTGGGACTGGTGAGATAAAATAGAGTGAGCAATAAACTAAATTGTGAATCAAATGCACATCGTTACATTTTGCACATTTACTGTATTGTAAACAGCATGCTGCGAGTTATCTTTTAAATTTATAAGATGTACAGGGTGTCTCATAGTTTATATACTTAAAACTGGGTTGTATCCTTCATGAATGATTTGAAGCATTTTCAAGGGTAATTTAGACTGTAAATGAGTTTAGCCTTAGCTGCAACCTTTAGAATTCTGCACCGGAGGTAGAACATGACGGAACCTTGCAAGCGCTCGGAAAGTGATAGCGAGGACTCCTGTGGTCCTGTGTGAGCCAGCTTTCTGTCCATGTTCTGGAACACAAGAAGCCGCTGCTGCTTAGCCTCATTTCTTCCTCCCGCTCATATTTCTCACTGGCACCTCCCACTGCGGTCCGGGTTTGGCCTGCTGCTTTGGAGCACCCGGCCCACGGTGGCCCTGCAGCCAGTAGAATTCCCTCACTGGTCAGGGGCTGTGCAACGGTTTCTGTGATATAACCACCTGAAGGTGCAGCCGCCACGAGCTGGGTGACAGAAATCGCATCATTTTACGAGTGTCTATTAATAATTATGAACCTCTTTCACACTTTGGAAAGTAATTTAAAGAGATCCTCCCAAGGCACTGTTCATGCTGACCCCCCTCTTCTCTCTGAAAGGCAATCCTGTATGAAATGAACTCTGCTCCAGCCCAGGGTCCCAGGTCTTAGACACCAGTTCTAGGGTTGGCATCTGGTCTCTGCCCTGCTCCCAGGGCCCTGGGGCTCAGTGTACATTGCAGGGCCACCACCTCATTGCTGCAGATACTCTGTGGGCGCCTCATGAAGCAAAGCTTTGGTGAGCACCAGTTTGCTCTCCCTCAGTGTCCCTGACTTCATTTTCTGCTTCTGATTCTCCCTCCCCCACCCCTCTCACCCCCAAACACACACACACACACACACACACACACACACACACTCTTACACTTTCAGCAGGTGCCCATTAGCTGAGGCAGGGTCCTGCGAGTAAGGTCCCGCCTGGGAAGCTTTGCTCTTGCAGAGCCTGACAAGGCGGTCACCGCAGTGCCTTGTCTGACTGAGCAGCCTCCACCCCACCACCCTGTTTTGTAGACGCTGAGGGTCCTGGGTTGGTTGCCTCAGCCAGTGCACTGGACTCTTCTCTGAAACTCACTGTTTCCTTGGATGAACGCTCCCTGTGAGGGGTGAGACAGTGTGAGGCAGAGTCATTTGGCCAGTTCTCAAATCATTTTTTAAAAACACCAGTTTATTTGTTCATTCAGCCCAGAAGTGAGTGAGCAGAGGCCGTCGGTGTCTGTGGTGTGTGTGGTCCTGTGGTCCTGTGAGCATGCGCACAAGGAGGGGGCTCGGGGTTTTACGGCCACCTGGTTGGCTGTTGAACACACTCCTTTTACTGTCCTTCTACTGTACTGAGGCCCTGCCTGTACTGATGGGGCCACAAGCAGGCAGGCTGCCCCGAGGTGAGGCCGTTCCCTTCAGGCTCACTGAGCCCCTCTGTTATGTCACCCTCGTCTCCTAGTCTGGAGGGCAGGACCAGGAGCGGAAGAAGACGAAGCGGAGGGGAGACTTGTATTCCATCCAGACCTCCCTCATCGTGGCTGCGCTCAAGAAAATGTTGCCTATTGGTCTGAATATGTGCACCCCGGGCGACCAGGAGCTAATCTCCCTCGCGAAATCGCGATACAGCTGTGTAAGTGCCCGTCTGCCGTGGCCGAGCATGTAAGGCAGGTGGTGGGAACAGGCGCTCCATCCTTCTCGGGGTGGAGGGTGGGAGCAGATGGACAGAATCCAAGGTGCACAGAGGCAGCACGCCCTCATTGTTGGCGCTGGTTCGGGAGTTAGCATGTTCCCTTTGGAACAAGCCTGTCACTTCTCTTCTTTTGTTCTTGTAATAAAGATCCCAGCAGAACTCGCCTTTGGCTGTCTATACGTCCTGCACCCTACCTTTCATTTGCATAGTGACCTCTGGGAATGAAATGGAACTTCTCTTTCCACAGAGGGACACCGATGAAGAGGTGAAGGAACACCTGCGGAATAACTTGCACTTGCAGGAAAAGGTGATGCACGGGAAGACAATGAGGACCCACACAGGCCTCCTTCTGGCTGCCGGGTGCCATCTGCACGCTTCATTTACTCACGTTTTTCTAGAAACGGTCTCAGAGTACTTGTGTACTCTGGTAGGACTAGCTCTCTGCCCTTAATTTTTATATTTTTGTTCTTTCCTTTGCTGTTGCAAAGAGGCATCCAGTAAAGCATGTCTCCCCGCTCCCACTGTGTGAACGAACATCCAGCCCCGCCCGGGCTGGGTCAGGCCTCACTTTACTGACAGCGGTGCTTGCTAAAGTGTGAAGCAGGGCCCCTGGGGGGAATCTTGGCACCTCCTGCTCTAGAGATTTGAAAACAAACTATTTTTGTATCTGAGTTGGTATAATCAGATAAATCAAAATAAATTTTTTATTGTAGAGGCTATCTGATATTTTCCCAGGCCTGCGAATCTGAAGAGCTCTTTCCTCAGATACATTATTCCTTAAGATGGAGAACTAGGCTGTCACAAAAAGCCTCTTCTTTTCATCCCAAACATATAGGAATGATAGGGGAGGGGGACATATTACCCCAAAAAAAGGCAGTAAAAAGAAATCCCAAGTGCCAGAAAAAAAAAAAAAAGAAGACATGCTAAATCATAGTATTGAGGAGAGGTTGATGCAGTTGGGAATACTTGTAGAGTTCTCTGTACTAGATATGTATTTTAGGGGCTCGGGTTTTAATAACCTTAAAGGAAGATAGCTGTGGAACTTAATTACTCATATTGTGCATAATTTCAGAGCAAGAAACTTAAATAAAATTAGCCTTGAACCAATGAAATACATGAATCTCCTGCAAAGACAACCATAAAACCACTTGTAGAGACTCCACCCCCTAGGATATGGACTGGAATGCCAATTAATAGAACTCCTCTTGAAGACAAGTTCATATTTAAAAAATACAAAGTGTGAAAGGAAACCCACTGCTATTAGCCAGAAAATGCAACAAAGAGAAAAATTCAAGCCTAATGAACTGCAGAAAGGAATTTAAGTGTGGTTAAAATATTTAAAGAGATAAAAGTAGCAATAGAATCCATAAATCAAGACTTGGACAAAGATGTTATTGAAAAAGACCTCATAGTGATTACAAAACTCAAAAATAAGTCATTGAAACTAAAAATCCAATTTATGTGTAAAAAAATAGTCTAGACACAGCTGAAAAAGAATTTATGAATTGGAAGTTTGCTTTAAGGAATTAGAATTCAGTACAGAGAAAGGAATAGAAGAGTTAAGGAACATATGGGCTAGAATGAGAAGTTCCTGCACAGCATCTCCAGTATTCCAGAAGAAGATAATAGAGAAAATAAGAGAGGGGCAATAATAGAATACTGTCTTGATTAATATGGAACTGTGCTAGACGTGAAAGGCTATTTCAGTACAGAAGGTATCGGAGATTCCTCATCTCATGAATGAGCTTTAATTTTCAGTCTGATGATCCGGCTGTAAAGTGGCAACTGAATCTCTACAAGGATGTTTTGAAGAGTGAAGAACCTTCCAATCCAGAAAAGACCGTGGAGCGTGTGCAGAGAATTTCAGCAGCTGTCTTCCACCTGGAGCAGGTAAGGAGCATCTGCTGAGGACTGAGGAAGCAAGAGTACCTTGGAGAATACAAAGCTCCTGTCTACACTCAGCTGTTAGTTAAGAGTGCCCTTGTAAGACAGAAAACAAGAAGCAAGGATGATCCCAGCTCACACCCAGGTGTCATCTTGGTGCTTCATGGTAGCAGACTCCTCAATTCTTTCCCCTTCCAGTGTTTTAAAAATGTTTGCCATTAGTTCAAATGACCTGTTGAAGTCCCCTACCCATTTGTAAAGCTTCTGTTAATCAATAAATAGCCAACCACAGTTAAGAGAAGAAAGCAAACTTAGTACCTCCACAAATTGAATCATCTACTAATGGGTACATCTTACTGACTACAGTTAAGAAATCAAAATTCTTGCAGGGTTGAGAAGTCTGGGCTGAAGATGACCACCTTTGGCCACCCTGTCAGCCTGTGCTCACCTGCCCATGTGATTTCTCCTCAGGTGGAGCAGCCTTTGAGGTCCAAGAAGGCAGTCTGGCACAAGCTGTTGTCTAAGCAGCGGAAACGGGCAGTGGTGGCCTGTTTCAGGATGGCCCCTCTCTACAACCTGCCCAGGCAAGTATTCTGTCATCTTCTGTATTGTGAGCCAGTGGTGGGAATTAAGGTAACTTCCCACTGCCGTGCTCTCTTCTGGCCCTGACACTCATGATCCAAGAGTTAGAAATTGGAGTCCTTCACCCATGGAGCCATTACAGTCTTCATGTGGTATAATGGCCTGCTAAGGCAATCAAGGTAAGCATAAAAATTGAAACCAGATGATATTCCCTAGTACCCCATGCCTTCCTCAGCTCACTGTTTTGCACCATGAAGTCAGCCACGTAAGCATATGGAAACTCTCTAGTTTTACCTACATGGGATTCTCTATGAGGATGTAAAGGCACCCTGGAGTAAGGGAACTGTTTTCTCAACTACTTTCTTCTAAATTCCATCAACAGAGCAAACAATATTTCTCTGCTCAGGCACTTGGATGACACCAAAATCACTGTGGTTCCTCAGCAGGTGCAGAAATGTAACTTGAGAATCCTTTGCACAGTGTATGTGCCCTCACGGTGAAGAAAGGGCACTGTCCCAAGAGGCTAGTCATGGACATGATGCCTTTATCCTGGTGTTTAGTCCACACTCTGAGTTTAAAAATATGTGAAGGCCTGTCTGGAATGTGTGTGAACACACGTGCTAAGTACCAGTACAGATTTGGCCAGCACTGACCCCTTGGACTCACTGTCATTGGTGATGTGATCACATTCCATCCTCAGACTAATTTCAGAATTAGTGAGGTCAGGTCTGTGATCAGTAAACAAAGCTGATTATTGCATATCAGCTTCGGCTTTATCAGCATTCAAATCAATAGGAACATCCTCACCTGGTTGAGAAAAATAAAACAAGTACATTCTGAATCCCAGGTAGGTTTTTGGTTTTTTGGAAAATCAGATAAAGTACTATTTCTATGCTTGACATTTTACTTTTATCAAATTGTGCATCTTGGCCATCATTTGTCCAGAGTGTCCTGTAACCCTCTCCTGAGTCAACTGGCCAATTGAGCTTTGAAGATGGTGGAGAATCATAGCCTCTGAGACACACCTGCTTCTCCAGGGCTCTCGAGAAAACAGACTAGTGTCTTTGGAAGGGGATCAGGCACCACAGAATCAAATAGAATTCATTAATAAAAAGCTGAATATTAAGTCAAACTGTCATGGGAATGAAGGCTGCTGAAATTCTGGCCAAAAAACAACAGTGAAATTCATAGCCCAGTAGAAAAAGCAAAAAGCATAGGAGCATAGGGTTTTGTCTGTTTTCAAGAAGTGGTGAAACATCAGAAGGCATGCACACTCCTCTCTGGTGGGGATTCATGCCTGATGTTGTGCTAATTTGACCTCCAGAAGAGCTCAGCTCTAAGCACATGTCTCCAGGACCAGCTAGGCAGAAATTTCATCTCTCAAAAACAAGGGTTTTGTTTTTTTCTTTAAATACACTGAGGATGTTCCTACCACCCTTTCATATTTTGGTTGCTCCTTCAACAACTCTACCCTTGTGTGGGTAACAGTAAGTTTAGGAATTCACTGTGTCCTTGATGAAATGTGGCCAACCCACCCCTAACCCAGTGGTTTTGGGGGTTGCCCTGGATTTCCCCCTTGGGTGGAGGAATGTAAGGAGATTTCATAACCACAACAACAAAAACTATCTAAGAAATGGGGGAGACCACACCTCTTTCTCCATCTTGTGATGTCGTAGACTGCATGGAATCTTCCAAACTAAAGGGCTAAAGGGATTGCTTTTATTATGTGGAAACTGTTTCTCTGGTGTTAGTTTTTAAAAGAAA
This sequence comes from Myotis brandtii, assembly GCF_000412655.1. Taxonomy (NCBI): domain Eukaryota; kingdom Metazoa; phylum Chordata; class Mammalia; order Chiroptera; family Vespertilionidae; genus Myotis; species Myotis brandtii. The sequence continues at coordinate 642,083 of NW_005371823.1, read as the reverse complement.
ACCTGTGTGCTTTTCTCCAGACACAAAATTAACAATTTCTTCCTGAGCACCTTTCAACGGGTTTGGCTGGAAAAGGTTAATGAAAAAACTCAATATGACAGGCTTATACCCATTTTAATGGTAATGTAACCTATGGAGGGACCTGCTCATTCTCTGCACACTCCTCCTTCCTTGACCATGATTTAACATTACCATAAACACACAAAGTTGTACAATTTTTTTACATAACTCTGATTGGTCAGATTTTAAAGAAAGCTAGCAATGGCTGTGTTCTACAGGAAACCATGGCCAGAGTCTTGATGATTCTGATCTTAACCTTCATCTTCCTTTTCTCTGCTTCCCTCCTCACTGCTATCCTCACATTTGGTAACCCATTGACTGCTATTTTCCCAGAAGTCAATCCTAGCTTCTAGGGAGCGAGTGGCTTGTGCCAGTTATTCAGTGTTTTCAGCAACCAGGGCCACAGCCAGAACCCACAGGGCACACTGGAGTCATGCTAATGAGTGCAGCTCGCCCAAGCCTTGACTTCCTAAGTAAAAGCTGGAGCGCCTTGTAGGCATGGCTCCTTGGAGGCCCTGTAAAGTATATCTGAGACTAACCCACTCACCGTCAGCATGATTTATATGGGATCACCTGGACAGGTGGTCGGCCAAAAAGGAAGAACCAAATTGCTCTATTAAACAAATACTTCTGGACTGTTCCTTGGCCTAATTATTTCTCATTAGAGGGGAAATGTGATAAAGACCTTGTGAGACCAAGATCATGGTTACCTCCTGGCCTTCCACTAACCATTGTTAGTTCATTCAGAAGGTGCCCCAGACATTCAGGAAGCACTGTGTTAGAGGGTTCTGGTTTCTTTGAAATAAATGCTTATGGTGGTGTGCTATTGGCTACTCTGACCAATCAGAGGATAAGAATTGTACAAAAGTCCCTTCTGCTTACTAACTGTTAACCTCCCAAACTAAAGTAAGGTGTCCCATGGATCCCTCTTGACCTCACTCTCACCCCTTCCGCTCAGGCACCGCTCTATTAACCTCTTCCTCCATGGCTATCAGAGATTTTGGATAGAAACAGAGGAGTATTCCTTTGAAGAGAGACTAGTACAGGATTTGGCTGTAAGTACTGACTCAACTGGGAGCAGATATGAGTGTGAATGAATTTGACTTCTGTATTCGTGTGTGCGTTATAACAGTTAAAGATTCGCAAAAATCGAGTGTGTGAATTTGAAAGGGACTAATGGCATAAATTATCAGGGGGAAGCCCTGCTAATGGCCATAAGAGCCAGAGAATGAATTTCACCTGGAGGTGCTAGTCACTGTTGGCCTGTTTGCCATCATTATTAACAACTAATATTTCCTGGGATGCACAGCCATGCCATGGAAAATTCTCGCTGAGTTAAGTTTTGAGCACCACTGGTCAAAGGAGGCCGCCAGCCTGAGCCCAGGCCCTGCATCCGTGTTAGGAAGGCACATCTAAATCCCCTTCCTACATTCCACGTTTCTGTAGTTGGCCCTCAGAAAATGTGTCCTGCCCCATCTCTAACAGACTTCACACTGTAAAACTACTTACAATTATACCCCGGGGAAAGGCAGGGAGCTGTAGCAGACCACAGAGCTTCATCCTGGTCCAGGAAGAAAATAAACGCTCCTATCCTTTAGCCGAACCATGGTTGATTATTTTTTCACTTTTTTTTTATTTCTCTCACTTATCTTTTTCTCTTATCCCTTATTCTCTTTGTTAGTCTTGCCCCGAGTTTCTCATATTCACTGTTTCCCACATTTCTTTTTCTTTTTATATCTCCCTATCATTCTCTTTCTTCTCCCCTCTGCCCCTCTTTTTTATTCTCTTTCATGTTTTCTCCCCTACTTTCCTTCCATTTGTCTTTCATGGCCCTCATTGTTTTCATATGTGCCCGTCAGTCTCTGGATTAGTGTGAAGTGCACAGTGAGCATCAATCGGCTGTCTACTTCTTCTGAACCATTCACACAATCTATGCAGTTCTTGCCAGTTTGCTAAATATGGTCCACCCTGCTGGCTGTGCTAGAGAGCTCACTTTTACCTCTGGCATCAGCTGCTGTAGCCCTTTCTGTAAAAGGAGATAGAGACTCAACAAGAGGAGAAACTGTAAGACTTGCAGCTCCAGGATGGCATCTCTCAGAAACAAGAATTTTAGAATCAGGAGTGAGGTTAGGAAAGAGAAATGTTGAGCCAGGTTGAGTCTAGAATAGTATTAGCCCCCAAATGGCCCCAGGGCTGTGTCACTCTTGCCCCATCCCTTTTCCAGCCGAGTTCTCCAAGAGCAAGTTCAGGCCCAGCCTCTCAGTGACTGTCCAGGGCTGCCCTCCTGAGCTCGGGTGCCCAGAGCTTGCATGAGTCCTGCTGATTGGGGTGTGGAGGGCCTCGGCTGTAGTCAGGCTTTGGCTTTTCCTTTCATCTTGTTTTTACCCAAAATTGGAATGTTTCTTTGATTGACTGTAAAAAACATATCCATTTATATGCCGAACCCTGCACCCTTCGGGCTTCTGTCCTGAAATAAATACGTGACATAGTGGTTTCTCTTTGTGCTTGTAGTCTGACGCACTCTGTGCCTTGCGCTTTGCCTTCTCTCTGCTCGCATGCAGTTGTGCGGCACATGCTGAAATCCACGCCTAAAACCTGTCTGCATTGGTCTGTGTAGAAATCCCCCAGGGCAGAAGAGGAGGAGGAGGCAGAGGCAGAAAAGCAGCCAGACCCACTGCACCAGATCATTCTCCACTTCAGCCGCAATGCTCTCACGGAGAGGAGGTCAGCACCGTCAGGGCACCCGCTCCTCCCACACCCTCCTCTCACGGATGGCAGTGCCTGCAGAGGGGCTGCCAGATTTGAGTCGCGTTCCTTGCTGCCCTCATGTTGGCCATCAGGAAACATCTAGGGCAGTGATGGCGAACCTATGACGTGTGTCAGAGGTGACACGTGAACTCATTTTTTTGGTTGATTTTTCTTTGTTAAATGGCATTTAAATATATAAAATAAATATCAAAAATATAAATATTTGTTTTACTATGGTTGCAAATATCAAAAAATTTCTATATGTGACACGGCACCAGAGTTAAGTTAGGGTTTTTCAAAATGCTGACATGCCGAGCTCAAAAGGTTCGCCATCACTGATCTAGGGAAACCCCATAAGCCACGGCCCTCTCATCATAATGCCAGACACTCACTGGTCTATAGATTAAGCAGCCTCACACTGTAACCTTCCTCCCTGAATTCCATGGCAAGCCAGTGCCCACTCAGATTCCCAGAGTGGTTCTCAGAATCGGGGTGGGGGTGGGGGGTTCTAATTAATTCACTAGTACTTATATCATTCAAGATATATGTGGCTCTTAGTCTTTTCCACTGGGCCTTGAAAGTAGCCTGCTAAATATTTCCTTTATTCTTTCCAGCAAATTGGAAGACGACCCTTTGTACACCTCCTATTCCAGCATGATGGCCAAGGTACACCTGGCTCCTGCCCACTGTCTCAGTCATTCTCCCTCCTTAGACCTCTTCAGCACAGAATCTGTCATGCTGAGCAGCAGGCCTGGGACTCGTCATGACGAGAGCTCCAGGCAGAGCACAGTCCATGTGCCATATGGTGACACTAGTAAACCACTCCACTGTCCTCCTGAAAAACCTTGAGGCTTTGAAGAAACAGTGGGTACTAGTGGCTAGGATCACATGACAGATCTAAACCAGCTAAACAGGACTTGGATATACAGACCGCCCTGGCATTTCCACTCAATGTTCAGATGCATCCAACTGTTCAAACACATCTGTAGGCAAAGGAAGTTCAGTACTTTGGAAACAGGCTCAGAAACTAGAGGGAGATCCTAGTGTTCTAAAGGAAGCAGCATGGAGATGTTGTTTCTGTGTCGCATGGAGAGACGGTGACCTCTGGAATGCTGAGTGGCTAAAGGAACTGCTCCTTCTCAAATGGGAAACCTTCATGTCAGGCAGAAAGGGGGATGTGTTAGGGTACAGAGCACCTTTTCCTTGACCAGATATACCACACGGCCACGATGGGAAGGGGCACTTTGGGATTTACATCCTAGGTGTCTCTGATCTTCTTCCCAAGCCCCTGGTTCTTGTTCAGAAAGGGACAGCTCCCTGTGCTCCCTATCTCTTGATTTACACGAGAACTTGACTAGGTGAGAGACTTCAGGTCTCTGTTTAAACCTCATTAATTGTGTGGTCTCGGTGTTCCCATTCTCATTTCTGAACCTCTTCGTAACTGCAAAGGTGGCATTTAGAGTAGAAAGTTGCCCTGCAGTGGTCAGAATGTTCTTGGTTTTACAACATGTGTGAGGTCCTGTGAATTGCATCCTGTCCCTTGCCGCACAGCGAGACAGTCTTGATTTTCAGGTCCACCTGTAATGTGATTGTCTGTCTCCTTTCTCTGTTCCATGGAATCCAGAGTTGTCAGAATGGGGAGGATGAAGAAGAGGAGGAAGACAAGGAAAAAACATTTGAGGTAAGTTTTCACAAAGATTGAAGACAGGGCCACCCTCCAAAGCCAACCAATGGGCCTTCAGAGGTGGGTGCTGACAGCCATGTGGCCCACCCACCATGTGTATCTGGTAGCAAACACAAAAGTCTGCCTGGATAAAGAACTCTGTTAGCTGTGGCTCTGTTGTCTATCTATCTGCCTGCCCGAGGAAAGGTAGCAGGCAGCCAGTCAGTCAGCAAACCACCCACTAGGTTAGTTCTTCTGGGAAAGTTTATACTTCTACCCAAGTATGGTAGTAATGGGCCAAAGAACGACAAATTCAAACACCCACAAATGAAAATTCAAAACAACGAAGACACTGGGATGGTTTTGGCCCTACTGATCTGTAAATGTAATACACTAATAGCAACTTTTATTTTTGAGGCAATGCAGAACCCTAAATCTCCCAAGATAAAACTATATTAGTTGACTTGTACTCTTTTATAGACAAAGTACACAACAGTGACAATAAATGAATACAATTACAGTTCTGGTAAGCCTTGGCATTCTGGTATCCCATATCCAATAGAGTCTCTGTTGACTGTGGTCTGAACTTCCTAGGTAAGTGGGTGTTTCTATAGTCTCACAGGTAAACTCCAGGTGACCACTCCGCAGGTCTCTTTGTATGGCAGGACATTGGAATCAAACACATTTTAACCTGAGGTCACTTCCTATAATCATAGTATAAAAGAGGAATGGACCGTGTTGCCTCTCTTACCAAAAGTGGAAAATTAGTCATCAAAATATGAGTGAATTGCGGGTGGACAGTTCTGGAAAGCTGAGTAGCATCTGACAATAAACTTCAAAGCTCTGCTTTGTGTTTTGCCTTCCTTAGGCAGGTAAAGATTATCTCTCTCAACTTACCTCCCCACAGGGAGTTCCCTGGGGGTAAACAAACCTTCTCTCTGTGTATCTTTTCCAGGAAAAAGAAATGGAAAAGCAGAAAACCCTCTATCAGCAAGCTCGGCTGCATGAGCGCGGGGCTGCCGAGATGGTCCTTCAGATGATAAGTGCCAGCAAAGGTGGTTCCCGGGGTTTCTGGATGGGCCCCTGTCACTTCCACTGAGAATTCACACTGTGAAATGAAGTCATTATGAAAGAGTCCCGATAAATCCCCATTGGTGGGATTTAGGTGGGATTTACCCTCTCTTTCCTTGGCGATTCAACCGAATCTTCACCACGACAGGTGAGCGGAGCCCCATGGTGGTTGAGACTCTGAAGCTGGGGATTGCCATTCTGAATGGAGGCAACGCCGGCGTGCAGCAGGTATGGGGACTCTCGGAGGGAGTCAGGCTTCCTGGGGTATTCCCATCAACAGCCGCCACACTTCAGGGAAGAGGCATTGACTCGGCTACAGGGGCCACCACCCAGAATCATCTTTGCTGATATTTGTCCATAGTGGCCAATTAGATCAGAGTAGCTGGGGACACCAATCAAACCAGGCTGGGAGTTGACAGGCAAATGTGTACTTAATGGAGAGGGTTGACACAGGGTTCAAAGAGAAAAACATTTTGTTTTTTCACCATTAAATGTTTTTTTGCACAATTATGCTCTAGAAGACGTTTTCTAAATCTTAAATTTTTACTTCAACCTTTTAATTGAATTAGCTGCCCTATTGTGAGCAAGGAGCCTGCTCAGTTAAGAGGGGTTCATAATCCCACATACCTGTTGTTTGCTCATTCATTCATTCAACAACTATTTAGTGATTGCTGACGATGCCCTGAAGTCAGGTTCTGCTCTAGGGGTGCAGGGTGCAGCAGTGAGTGATACACATAAAAACCCCTGCCACCAGGCAGTAAATGAGAACACATTAGCATAGAGCAGAGTGCCTGGCACAGGGAATTCATTCAACAATCTGAATTGGAACTGGCTGCAGAAGACAGGAATGCACCGGTGCCTCCTGGGCACTCCAGGCTCTGGCTCAAACCATCTGTGTGCAGATATCTGTGTGACATTTCAAATATTCCTGGCATTCATGAGCCTTAAATCCCAGGGCTTTTGAGAATCCAAACTCATAACTACCACTATAGAATATAATTTTTCCAAGCCTTTATTAATCCCAAACAAATGTCTTATTAATAACTACCATTTTCTGCCCCACCAGTTGGCTCAGTGATTGAGCGCCAACCCATGAACCAGGAGGTCACAGTTTGATTCCCAGTCAGGGCACATGTGCCCAGTTTACAAGCTCGATCCCCAGTAAGGGGCATGCAGGAGGCAGCTGACAGATGATTCTCTCTCATCAGTGATGTTTCTCTCTCTCCCTCTCCCTTCCTCTCTGAAATCAAGAAAAACATTAAAAAAAAGAGAGAACTACCATTTTCTAAGATACCCCTCTCCATCACCACCCCATCAGTTGATTTTCTTGAAGGGCCTTTTTTAAAAACAAAGAAATATTATTTTGCCAGACAAAGTTCCTGCCCTCCCAGTAAATGAGAAGAGAAGAAACAAAGTCTGATTGTGAAAGAAATGCTGAGCTCTCAGAGAGGCTCATTACCGGCTAAGCTCCTTGCTTCAGTGTGTCAAACTCATTGTGGGAGCTGTTCAGATTATACCTCACAACCATAAACATGGATTTTATAGAAATGTCCACCCTAATGATTCAGGTTCTGTTAAGTAGGAAGGGGGGCGGGGGGCAGACACATGGCAGGTTTAAGTCCACAGGGTAACAACCCACCACAGTGGATCTGACTCAGTGTGCCTGCTTGACTAGGACTTTGCCATTTCTCCATTACAATTAGGAGGGTCAGTACTTGTGGTATAGTTTCCATTGTTTTTCCTTTTAAAATGTGTCTCCCTTGCAGAAAATGTTAGATTACCTAAAGGAGAAAAAGGATGCTGGATTCTTTCAAAGCCTTTCTGGTCTTATGCAGTCTTGCAGGTAAATATGGGAAACCCACCCACAGCAGTTTGTAAACTCTTCACTATTCAAGGGAAGGGGAAATGAGATGGGGAGGGCCATGAAGTAAGTTGGCTTATCATGGAATTATTGAGAAAGGAGTCACCTACTGGAGAAAGTGAAGAGGATGGACGGGTATTGTTCCTCCAGCCTTCAAAATGATATTCAAACAATATTCAGAGGGGAAAATGTAATGTACATTGGACACACACACACACACACACACACACACCTGTTTGTTGGCTTGTTAATCATCCTTACCTCCTTTTTTGTTATGTTCAGAACTGAGTGTGAGTTTCTCCTAAACATATCTTATCTAATAAAAGAGAAACATGCAAATTGACCCTCCCTCCGCTACACCCACAAGCCATGCCCACCAGCCAATCAGGAGCGAGTATGCAAATAAACCCAACCAAGATGGCGGCGGCCACGGAGCTGGAGCAAACAGGAGGCTTGCAGTGCCCCTGGCGATGGAGGAAGCCAAGCTTCCCGCCTGCCCTGGCCAGCTGTGAGCTCCTCTCAAGGCTACAAAGTTTCAATTATAGATGATAAATAAATCCCAGATACCTGCTTCCAGTCTCTGTGGCCTCCGCTCAAGGAGGATCTGGGAGCCTGGGTTGCCCCGGGGCTGTGGCCAGGCTGCAAACACCATCAGCCCCTCACCCAGGCTAGCCAGGCACCCCAGGGGGACCCCTACCCTGAAGGGGTGTGGCCAGCCTGAAAACAGCCCTCAGCCCCTCACCCAGGCCGGCCACACCCCCCCATAGAGACCCTCACCCTGATGGGGGCGTAGCCAGCCTGAAAATGGCCCTCAGCCCCTCACCCAGGCCTGTCACCCCCCACCCCC
>NW_005371823.1:619485-633303 GCF_000412655.1 Myotis brandtii | reverse complement strand
GGCCAGCAGGGGGGCAGTTGGGGGTGATCAGGCTGGCAGGGGGGCATTTGGGGGCAAGCAGGCTGGCAGTGGGGGGCAGTTGGGGGCAAGCAGGCCGGCAGGCAGAGTGGTTAGGGGCAATCAGACCGGCAAGCAGGCAGGTGAGCGGTTAGGAGCCAGCAGTCCCGGATTGCAAGAGGGATGTTCGACTGCTGGTTTAGGCCCGATCCCTGTAAACCGGCAGTAGGACATCCTTTGAGGGGTCCCAGATTGGAGAGGGTGCAGGCTGGGCTGAGGAACACCCCCTCCCCTGTGCACAAATTTCGTGCACCAGGCCACTAGTATGCTCATAAAAATCAAACCAGAAAAGAATGGAAAAGAAGATGAATGCCTCATTATGACTCAAGGCTGTTTTCATTAAGCACTTTGTTAATCTCTAGTCTTAACTGGCCTTGGAGCTTGAATAGATATTTGGTGGGTACATATTTTGACAGAGGTACATCCTAACATGAGAACATTTTTGTCATAGCCTGAAAAACAAAGCATTAAACTTTCCATGCATATTACGAAGTGTGTAAGCCTCCCCTCATGGCTGAACCTACTGACAAATGAACAGTTTGTAACCAAAAGTCAGGTTACCATACTTGCTCATTTCAGAAATGAGCCAGAAATCTAAGAAAAGTGTCAGCTTATTTTCTAATTTTCACATATATTTCTGAACAGTCTGCAACTCATTCTAAAAATAATTCAAAGTTATAATTATCTGGCTCATTTGCCTCAAGTTAATATCCTTTAAAATGGAACATTACATTTTCCAATTGAAAATTTGGAGGATGAACATTCTTTCTTATGATGGACTTCATAATTTTACTAACCTTACTTGATTGGGTAAGTATTGTACTCTGGGGCTGGAGGGAGTATATTTGAGCTGCAATACCGTCCGTTGTTCTTACCTCCCCCACCCCCACTGAGAGCCAATTTGTTTATTACCTCTCTTAGAAAAAGAAAATGTAATATTGCCAGACCTGACTCACTGAGGGTGAAATTGTGCATGTGCACTCGGGTGGCAAAAATCAAGGCAGTTCAGTTCCATATTGCTCATGAAAGTCTCAATTAAATTCCTAAGAGTTCCCTTGGTGGTCAGCAATACTTAATATTGTTAAACTCATTTATAAGGCTGACTTGGAGGGACAGGTGACATACCCTGATAGGCCAAATGAGTTCTAACAGAAGTTTGAAGGTATGTTAATAGTCTTAGGCCAATTATAAACATAATACATATTTGTAAACATTTAAGCATTAGAGAAATTTAAACATTTGAAATGGGTGTTTCGTGATGGAGTAAGGGTCAGAAATGTCTGTTGCTTAGATTGCCTCCTGAATCAGAACTGGCTGCTTCAAAGCAGTCATGCCCAAATGCCCTTTTCTGTGTTATCCTTTTTGACAGCAAAACCAAAATGAAAGGGGTCATTTGTGTTATTGAACCAGCCCTTTTACAGTAGGCTCTGGGAAGAACCAACAAGATGGCAACAGGGATTTTCATTGTTTTCTCTTTCAAATGCATCTAAATTGCAGAATGTCTGTGACCCCCTAAAAGGGGAAAAGAGGTTCTGGGTTTCCCAATAATGTCTTTCCAGGCTGATGGTCATTTCCTTTGCCCAATGGTAAAAGGCAGGCTAGGTTTTGCAGAATCTTAATGGATTCAGCCATCAGCTTCCCTAAGAGCTATAGTCTTGTGAGACCTTATGTTCTATGAAACCTTTCAGATTGGGGAAGGAGCTAGAGTTTGTTAGAGAAGTAGAATGAGCTGCAATTGGAAATAATATGATCACATAGTGTGCTCATTATTAAGCTTGGTGGTTGTACTAGGGGTTCCTGACTGATGGTGGCTGTGACTAGGAAGGTTGGGGAAAGTAGGGACAAAAATGAAGGCCAACTTGCTAAAAGTTCAGGAGCTCCTAGGGACACCATTGCCTCCAGAAAGCTTAATCTCACCTACTATATGGCTCCTGAATGATACAGAATCCTAAAGGGTTTGACCGTTGAAATCTAGAAATTTGTAGCACTCTCCGTCAGTATTCATCCTAAGCTCTAAAAGCTCCAGTTCCTTGTGATTCTCAGAGAAAGTAGGGAGTTGAACATTAATTAATGCAGTTTACTGTAAATTTCCCTTGAAAAATCTAAGAAACAAATCGTTCCTTCTTTATTTGAAAAGCCTTTTTAAATCTTCATCCAAAAGAAAGGACTCCAACTGGACAAAACGACAGCCACCACAAGTGTTTCTGCCCCTCCTCACGGATGTGACAAGGTCTGTGAGCACTAGGCTTCCTTGGGAAACACTGTTAGACTCTCAAACACACTGCGATGTGTTAGTGCATTTGTTAAAACCCAAGGACAGGATCTTAGTCAATAGGTGCATTGACGTTAGAAATCTATTTTCCCGGAGTGCGCAGCCCTGAACCTCGCTTTCCTTTGTCTATTACAAGTGTCCTTGATTTGAATGCATTTGAGAGGCAGAATAAAGCTGAAGGCCTGGGGATGGTTACTGAGGAAGGAACACGTAAGTAACTAATGAATATGAAGGCCACTCTCTTCCTGAAAAAAAAAATCTTAATTAACTATTTCCCGTTAGAGCCCCTGCTCCTTGTTCATGGTTTTCTTACTTTGTATTCTTCTCTTTTTCTCTTATCACCAGTCATTGTTCGTGAGCGTGGTAAGTGTGAGTTTCTGGCTTGAGTTCCTACAATCTGTGCATCCTAAGGGATCGATTTAATTGCCTCAGTTCCAACACATTATAGGCTCAGTGGTTGCATGCCTTGTTTAACTCAACAGTTTGATGCTTAATTAAAGAAGGGTTTTCCATCTATCAGGCATGGGTTATGGTCTGCGAACCATTCCTGCCACTAGCCCGGTTATTTTCCTTACAAATGCATCCTGGGGCTAAATATTTTAGCTTTGCTGATCATTGTGTTGTGCAGCCTCAATTCCGGGTTAATCAGGTTGACCAGCATTCATCCAAAGTTCCCTTTCCAAAGAATTCTGACATAGCTCCTGAAGCATTTTTGTAGTCATTTTTATTAGAAGGTGTTCTGTGTTGAAAAGCAAGCAAATGCTCACCAGTGTCCTCTGTTTTCAAGGTGAAAAAGTACTCCAGAATGACGAGTTCACACGAGATCTCTTTAGATTCCTACAGTTACTTTGTGAAGGACATAACAATGGTAAGTGGAACGGATAGATTTGTCAAGGGAAAACAGCATTCAGGTGCAAAATTCTGATTCCATTTAGGAAGCCACATTCAATACCAGCAGTTGCTAACTTAAGGACAACAGTTAATTCATTCCTAAATAAGAAACCCTATGTAAAACGACCTTGGCTCATGACTAAAGTTATTTAGTGCCACCCAGTCTAAGCTGCTTCCAGGATCTTCAGATGTGAAACTAACAGCCCTTTCTGTCAAGGCCCTCAAGGCTCTATAGGTCCGGTTTCTGGTGTCATTGGGATGGGAGGGCTCGTGTCAGAGCTCTGTCCTGCAAGATCCACCAAGACCCAAACAGGATGCCCTCATAAGGTTTTTCACATAGTGTACCTCTGCTGAGTTTAGCAAAGAAAGCACAACCGGCTCTCTAGGCAAGACAGAGAGAGGGTCTGACCCAGCCCTGCTGTTGTCAGACTTTCAGAACTTCCTGCGGACTCAGATGGGTAACACCACCACCGTGAACATCATCATCAGCACTGTGGACTACCTTCTGCGTCTTCAGGTGAGTGGGCCTTGGATGGTGACATGCCTCAGATGTACTTCCAAAAGCTAAAGACAGGTAGTTACATGAGGTCAGGGAGGCCCAGGAGATAGTAAAACCCCAGTAAGAGGAAGTAAAATACCGTAAGTCCGCAACATCATCAATAAGTTCTTCTACTTTAAGTGAAACAACTTATAATGGGACCAATTTTGCCATAGGCTAACTGATTTAAACAAAAGGTAAGTTCCCACAGCATCTCATCAATAGTGTAACCTAACAACATTGAACAAGACAACTATTCGAGGACCTGCTGTGCCTAAAACGTGTATTTGAATGTTTGAAGACTGACCTGGGGGACGTGGTTTAAAACCATATCATCTATTATGAAATGCTGGTTTATTTTAGTTTTGCCAGTGAAAACCTAGCCACGATATCCTGGAGCTATCAAACAACCTGTGACTGAGAAAAGATTCTTCACTAGGAAAAAGTTACAGAAAGTGGTCCGAATAAGATGAGTCTACAAGTTCTTAGTGTTGAGAAGTCACTTGGTTTAATTGTTTGAAGGAAAATCCAAATAATATCAAGAAAATCTACACAAACATAAAAAGGGTTCTCTTTTCTCTTTGCTGATTCTTCATGCACTTCTTCCATTTAACAGAGCAATGTATTTAACCTCCCTGTGTGACAGTTTTCTTGTCTGTAAAATGGGTCTCAAAGGGTGATGGTAAAGATTGAGAGATTTAATATATACAGTAAGCTCAGAACAGTGCCTGGCACTTATAGTGTTAGTTATTGGGTTGTTGCTGTCATGATGATTTGGAATCAGGGGTCCTCAAACTTTTTAAACAGGGGGCCAGTTCACTGTCCCTCAGACCATTGGAGGGCCGGACTATAGTTTTAAAAAAAACTATGAACAAATTCCTATGCACACTGCATATATCTTATTTTGAAGTAAAAAAAACAAAACGGGAACAAATACAATATTTGTATTTGCATGTGGCCCGCGGGCCGTAGTTTGAGGACCCCTGATTTGGATGATAATCATTATCTTTATCTTTAGGGTACATTTTTCCTGTGAGTAGATTGTCCTATATCATAGTCACCCAGGTCCAGCTGTCCTCTCTCCTATCTGTTCTTTCCTACAGAGGGACATCTGTCCTTCAGAGATGCCAGGGACCAGCTATCTCTGTGCTTCTTCCCAGAGTGCCAGGCTCCTGTCTTAATGAAGAGGTCTTAGAGATGTGGAATTATCTTGTATTCTTCCTGAATGTCAACTTTAGCTACACTAACTGAAGCCTGAGAAATACTAAACTCTACTTGTCTGTTCTTAGGAATCAATCAGTGATTTCTACTGGTACTATTCAGGGAAGGACATCATTGATGAATCTGGACAGCACAATTTTTCCAAAGCTCTAGTGGTCACAAAGCAGATTTTCAATTCTCTTACAGAATACATCCAGGTATGTGCACAGAATGCATGTTCAAACACAAGGAGAACATTTTCAACATCCCCATTCTCTACATTCCCTACAGAACATTTGGGTGCACGGATGGACAGTGTATCTAGCCTATGGCTGACAACACTTCTTTTCTGTAAATAGGAACCAATAGTACCTACACTCTGTGAGAAGCTACGGCTTATGGGTCCCCACTGTGACTCATTCATATCATTGTCACACTTGCATTTATCTAGTTATATTTTTGCTTTCCCTCCTTGACTGAAAACTTTTTGCAGACAAAAAAGTTCCCATTCAATTTAAAATTCCTCATTTCTAACACAATGTCTACATCATAGGTGTTCCATAAGTGTGGACAGTGGAGTAGAGAAATGATTGCTAGAATGAGGAATAAGGGCATAAATGATGTCACCTTGAGATTAAAAACAGAATTAATGACATCCTACGAATTTGTCAGAAATGAACTCTATGCATAAGGTAACTTCAGAAGCACATAAGCTATGTGAATGGCAGTTAAGTCCACAAGTGAACTTCAGGTTGAATGTCTAGAACTTGCAGCGTTCTTTTTCTGTTCACAGTATTCTCTGTTCATTGCCTACTGCAGTCTAGCTACCATGAAAAGAGGACATACTGGGGCATAATTTGCTATAAAATCAGTAGCCACATCACAATCCTCAGTGATGTTACATACATTTCTTAAAGATCTGTAGGATGAATCAATTGGCACAGTCAGATCATATTTACTTACTAAAATAAACATAAAACTAAGACTATTAAATTTAAAGGAAGATTTTAAGGGAGAGATTGATCATTGTCACCCAAGGATGGTAAAAACATGGAGAGATAAACCTAGGAACAGGTGACTCATCTGAAGTGTCACAGAATGTGAGATGCCTGCGAAGACCATTGAACAGATTTGACAAGCATCTGATTTGCTCTCTGCAGAACCCATTCCAATTTTCAGAATGTCCCATGCAGCACTTAACCCTAACATAAAGCAGACACTTTGTGCATTTCTTTCTACAAAGGGTTTTGTTCCAAAAAGAATCTAGAGGTTTCTAGGGATCATATACCAAATGTACATGAACAGTGATTTTTAAATAAGGCTATGTGATTTAAGGAAGCAGGCAATATTTCTCCTGCTCACCTCTTCCCTGAGAATTCTGTCAAGACACTTCCAGAACATGAGATAGTATCAGTGTTCTTTTTGAAAATTTCTTACTGAAGGGTGATTTGAGAATTGATTAAAAGGTAGGAAAAATAAACTATAAGGAAGAGTTTACAATAAGAAATATCAGATCAATAATGATCTGCAAAAATTGGAAAGGATATTAACAGGAAAAATGCAAACTGGTCATTGTCTTCCCTCTGTGTTTGGCTTTCAAAAAAGATAGAGATGGTATTATACCTGAAGTTCGGGTTAATGGTAGGAAAATCCTAAAAGTAATTGACCAGGAATATTATTCGGTGTTTTGGGTTTGTTCTGTTTTTTATTTGAGCAGATAACCATGTGGTCATAGCATTCTCCAGGTAGCTTTGCCAGGTAACAGTAGATGTACTAGGGCTTGATTTTCAGAGTGGGCTCCACGGAACCCTTGAGTTCCTCAGACCCCTTTTATGCCAAGGTGTGGATGAAAGTGGGCAGAGGTGCCCTTCAGTCTTGTTCAACCAGAGCACTGAGCTTTTTTAAATGATGTTCTTCAGTGTAAGATTTTCTTTGAAGAACATATTCTAAGGCTAAAAGAAAATCTCTAGACATCCCTGGACTGTGAAATTCCTAGTGGCTTTTGTTAGACACAGGATCCTACGATGGGGGTGTTAATATCTTGGGGAAATATTGAGCACAAAATATGTGACTTTGGGGAGGAGCTATCTGTTCATATAAACTAGTGTCACAGGCCCTTCCTAAGCCCTTCAGAGCAGCTCATGATGTTTCAGTGAAATAGGATGTCCTCCTCTCCACAGGGCCCTTGCATTGGGAACCAGCAGAGCCTGGCTCACAGCAGGCTGTGGGATGCGGTGGTCGGCTTCCTCCATGTATTTGCTAACATGCAGATGAAACTCTCTCAGGTACTGTGGCCTGTCCCCAGTGAGTTGTTGGTGTGAAATGCTAAGTTAATCCTCACCCCCTTGGTATTCCCATTGTGGATGTCGCTGCTTGATCAACTGGCTGAAAAAGTCAAGCAGATTAGGGCTCATTTTTAAAACCATGGGTCTAAATGGGAGATAGGAGTGAATGTCCCAGACGGGCTTTTGCATGGATGCAGCTTCCTTCCTTATGTCCCACCATCCTACCCTTTTCATAATTGCCTCAACATTTGCTTTTTATGGTGCTAATCCTTTTGCTTCCTTGTCACTGCTTTGTCAGTTTATAACCATCGATGGCCCTGTCTGGTCTGTCAGCTATCCGCATGTCTCTTTAATTCACCTATGCCTTCTCTCTCACCTTTGCTTCCCCCTCCCTCTCCACCTCCGCCTTTCCTTTTCACTCCCCATCTCTCTGGCAAGATGAATCAGACTCGCTGAGAGCATTTATTATGAACAAATAAATGTAGTGTATGTAGTAGATGATCGTCTCTCTCCATGGCAACACATGGGGGAGAACTTCAGGATGTTTCAGGCTGATTAGAATAACATTTGTAGCATCAATTTTAATAATGTGTACCTACAATGTTCAAGGCTGTCACATCTGCCTCCTCCCTTCTGGAATGTGCTATTTAACCCTTTCATTTTTTTCCCCTTTTGACTCTGGCCTTATGGGAGGAGAGAGTTCTTGGGAGGGCTGCTAATTCGGCAGTAACATGTCAGCTGCTTGACTCCTATGTCAACCCAGCTGGGGCAGCATGGTGAGGGGCTCCGGAGACAGGTCCTGCCACCTCCTCACTAGTAAATTTCAGAAAGCTAGTTCCCTTTTCTGGTTTTTTGCCTCATCAACTGTAAAATATTGGGATTTAGAATAGCTGATCTCTGAGGTCTCTTCCAGCTCAAATATTCTACACATCTATTTCGTATAAAGCTGTGACATACACCAGAGCTGGGGGATGTCCCTCTGAAATTTAAAGAGCTAGACAAATAACTGTCTTTACAAAGAGAGTCTGTAAAAGGAGTGTGGCCCAGATGCATTTTTTAATCTCACCCTCTGATTGCCCACCTCAGATCCTCCAAGGATTGTTTTCCTTCTGTGATGTAGGGTGCAAAGCACAGTGCTAACTTGGCAATGCCCTGTCTGCAATGCTGAAATTAAAACCAAACAGACTGGTATCAAAACCATCCGGAGGAATAGCCTCAATTATATAACATTTTAAGGGACCAGTGGCACCCAGATCACCACCAACTAGAATCAGGAGAACCTAAATTAATCCATTAAAAAAAGGAGAACCCACTTAGTGATTTTAATCTCAATGCCTTAATTGGATTGCAATAGTATTCCCAAAAAGCTCACTTGCATTTCTCCAGTATCAAGCACAACAACATAAACTATAGAGATACCTAACAGCTCTTTGGTGGATTGGGTTGTTCAGTAGTTTTGGACAACGAGTGGTAATCTGCCACGTTGTGCTAATAAAAGGAAAGCTGTAAAGGAATGCTATTGGCCATGCTCTGCTGCAGGCAGCTTCCCGGCGCTACAAACAGTGGATGGTAAGACGTCCGCATTCACAATGAGAAGGGAACTCATTCCCAAGATTGACGCACCCTCACCTAGCATTTCCAGAGCAGGCTCTTCTTGCTCGCTGCCCTGTACTTTGCTGAGGGATCAGATAGCTCAGGGGTATCTCCTGTTTCTGTTCTAGGATTCCAGTCAGATCGAGCTGTTGAAGGAACTCTTGGATCTCCTTCAGGACATGGTGGTGATGCTTCTGTCCCTCCTGGAAGGTTGGGCTGTTTGGTATAACTAGGCATTCACACAACTGTAATTGGTCCAAGCACTAACCATAGTAATCATGCAGATTATCCTCCTGGCAGGTCATTCATGCCATATAACATTGGTTAGAAAGCCAAATTTTCATCAACAAAAAATGAGTGAGAGGAACATGGTCTGATGGACAAAGCCTGAAACCAACTTATTTTATGACAATAGGAAAGCCAGAATGAACTGGGGAAAACCTCTAAGCTTTGCTCTTCCCTATTCTCTCCCTCTCCCCATTGCTTTTCAATACATCTGGCTGCCAGTGTGTATGCCAGCCATCTAGTTGGTCACTCTCCTAGGTCTAAGGGGATGAGAGGGGCACCACTTATTCCTATGTGTCCCCAGTAATCTAATAACAAAACCAATTCCCAGGCCCCAAGCCAGATAAAAGGCACTGGGATAGCCATCTCCTTCTCCCTCTGTTTCTATCCCCCGGACTCCTAGTGATGTAGTCTTTATGGCTTGCTGCTCCCTCCTGCCCATTTCCAAATTATCACAGTCAGAAAAGAGCTGACTGATTTGGCACATAAGTCTTTTAGAAATAGCTACCTGACCAGTTACAGAATGGCTTGGATTTATTGATATATTTGTATGTCTTTTTGAACCTGCCTCACAGGGAATGTGGTAAATGGAACTATTGGCAAGCAGATGGTTGACACACTGGTAGAGTCATCTACCAATGTAGAAATGATCTTGAAATTCTTTGACATGTTCTTGAAACTTAAAGACTTAACCAGCTCAGACACCTTCAAAGAATATGACCCAGATGGTAAAGGGATTATCTCCAAAAAAGAATTCCAGAAGGCCATGGAAGGGCAAAAACAGTACACACAGTCAGAGATTGACTTTCTCCTTTCTTGTGCAGAAGCTGATGAGAATGACATGTTTAATTACATTGATTTTGTCGACCGGTTCCATGAGCCGGCCAAGGACATAGGGTTTAATGTGGCAGTGTTATTGACAAATCTCTCGGAGCATATGCCAAATGATTCTCGCCTTAAGTGTCTGTTGGACCCAGCAGAAAGTGTGCTAAACTACTTCGAACCATACCTAGGACGCATTGAGATTATGGGTGGTGCCAAGAAGATTGAGCGTGTTTATTTTGAGATCAGTGAATCCAGTCGAACTCAATGGGAAAAGCCCCAAGTGAAGGAATCTAAGCGACAGTTCATCTTCGATGTTGTCAATGAAGGTGGGGAACAGGAAAAGATGGAACTATTTGTGAACTTCTGTGAGGATACCATCTTTGAAATGCAGTTAGCATCTCAGATCTCTGAATCTGACTCAACTGACAGACCAGAAGAGGAGGAGGAAGAAGATGAAGACTCTTCTTACACATTAGAGATTGAGGGGGAAGAAGAGGATGACAAATCCTTTGAGTCTGTCTCTGCATTTGCCATGGCCTGTGCCTCAGTGAAGAGAAATGTTGCCAACTTTCTAAAGAGGGTAACTCTGAAGAACCTCAGGAAGCAATACAGGAAGGTGAAAAAGATGACTGTGAAGGAGCTGGTAAAGGTGTTCTTCTCATTCTTCTGGATGTTATTCGTGGGGCTGTTCCAGTTGTTCTTCACCATCTTGGGGGGAATCTTTCAGATCCTCTGGAACACAGTGTTTGGAGGGGGCCTGGTAGAAGGGGCAAAGAACATCAGGGTGACCAAGATCCTGGGGGACATGCCTGATCCAACCCAATTTGGTATCCATGATGATGTTTTGGAGGCTGAGAGGGCAGAAGTGACCGAGACGGGTATCACCACAGAACTAGTGCACTTTTTAAAGGGTGAGAAAGGAGATGCAGATATTATGTCAGATCTTTTTGGATTCCACTCCAAGAAAGAAGGTGGCTCAAAGCATGGGCCAGAAGTGGGTTTGGGTGACCTCTCTGAGATTATTGGCAAGGATGAACCCCCTACACTAGAGAGTACTGTACGGAAGAAAAGGAAAGTACAGGTAAGCATAATTTGTTTCCATCATCTTCCTTTACGCCCAGAAAAACACTTGCTACTATATTTTGCAACTAGTACTGACACCAATTCCCTGAGAGCCAACAATATATTAGACACCAGCTCTCCTATGATTATCCTGACCTCATCATTCTAGCTCTACCATGTCTGGAGGGTGCAAGTCGTAAATGGATGCCTTGGTGTCTAATTGCTGGGTGGTCTTCAGTTTACATTGTAGAGTTCAAACATGGTGATCTGTGATGCTCACCTTACTTCCACACTTTTATTAGAAGGTTAGTTCTCATGGTAGACAGGTTCATTCAGTAAACTGAAAGCATAGAAAACCAGGTATAATATAACAGGAGGTTTTTCTAGTGAGACAATAATTCTGCAGTGTCCCAAAAGGTCCAGATGATATCATATACTTTTGCACAGTGTCCCAGTGAGTCTTATCGGCTGGGACATTTCATTATTGTGATGCAGCCACTATTAAATTTGGACTTTGAGTCAGTCAACTAGATTAAGGGAATAAGATAATAGTAATTCAGAGCCCCTTGGTCATGGATGTTGGTCCTTGGTCAACCCTTGGTCATGGGTGTTTCCCTCTGTTGCAGCATCCAACTCACAGCATCATTCTAGCACTAAAGAGGGTATGGAGAGAAGTGTAAAGAGATCAGAGCCCAAAGACAACGTTTATTCATTCATTACATTAATATTTATTAACTAGCTAATATGTGCTTGTCACTGTTTTTGGCTCTGAGGATACAGTGGTAAGTGAAAAATGCATTGTCCCTATAATTCAGTGAAAAAGAGATATTGAATAAATCTGTATAGGCATGAAGAACGTTAGGAAGGACGAATGCCAGGTGCTAAGTATATGTATAGGAGAGAACTCTCACCTGACTTTTCGAATCAGGGAAGAAAGCATCAGAATCATAGGCATTTTTATAATATCAATTTCTTTACTCCATTTGGCTCCCCGATGTAGCCCCAGGGCATAAACATAATTGGATTCATTCAAGGCCTGCTACATGCCAAGCTGTGTTCTGAGGCTATGAAAACTCAGTTAATAAGAAAGACATTTTTGCTTTAATAGAGCTTAACTTCTAATGGAAGAAGACAACAAATAAATAAGATAATTATTATTTGTGACACATGCTAAAATAAATGAACAAGGACATGTGTTACAGAGTGAATGTGGGCCCTACTTTAAATAGGACTGTCAAGGAGGCTTCTGACAAGGTGTCCTATGAACCATGTCCTGAAGGATATCAGGCACATGCACAGCAGTCACACTCCAGGCAGAGGATATGCTTCGTGCAAAGGTCCTGGTGCAGGGAAGGGTTTGGAATGTCCCAGGAAAGGAAATGAGGTCTGGGTGTAGGAAGTAAGGAATCAAGAGGTGCAAGATGAGGATGGAATGACAGGCCATGATCCTGTAGCCATGTAGGCCTCGGTAAGGAGCTTGAATTTTCTTCGAAGTGCAGTGGTCGTCAGGCAGAGGACCCGGGGGATCGGGTGCTAAGAGGATTAAAGACGAGGCACGATCCTGTCTGAAGCAGGTTCTGATTTGGACCATCTCTCCCTGACCCCATGAGGTCATGGGACCACTGCTGCGGGCTCTGACAATATCCGAGCGCAAGTTTTCTCTTTGAGTTGACTAATAATAAGAGGGCAGTGGAGTTTTCAGATTTGAAGTCTTTGTCTTGGCATCTCTCCAGAGCACCTGGATATGTAGCAGGACACTCACCTTCCATGACCCTGAGAGAAGCAGAAGCAGGAGAAGAGAAAGCCATTGGGACTTCTGACCAAGGAGATGACAGTGGCCAGCGATATGGCTCTTCACCATGCACGCACTGACTGGGGAGAACTTGACTGACTGTTGTTTTTGTCTAGGCAGCAGAGATGAAAGCAGCACATGACTCAGAAGGAAAAGTGGAACCCGAGAAGGCAGAGTAAGTTCTTGGTAGCTTCGAGGACTCAAACTCCTGTTAGACAGTTCTTGATAGCATCTACTATTCTATTGCTGTGGTAAATAGCTATAGTAATGCTATCCTATATAATAAAAGCCTAATATGCAAATTGTCCCCTTGGGTGGTCATTCAACCAGGGAAACCGGGAGTTCAACTGCTTGCTATGATGTGTGCTGACCACCAGGGGGTGGCACAGAACATGGCAGGTGTCGGCGATGCGCTGTGACCTCTTGCCAGCTACCTGGGGGCAGAGGTGATGAGGACGGAGGTGTGGTGAGAATGTGGGGTGTCTGCTGAGCTTGCTCTTACTCTCCCTGCTACCCTTCCCCCGGGATGCCAGGGCTCGCACACCAGGGAAGCCCCCACACTCAGGTGCCAGGCTCCCACAAAGAGCCTGCCCCACACCTGTGTGGCATCTTCCAAGTGAGCTGGGCCACAGCCACTGGGACCACAGGGGCTGGTCAGGTTCCCCATGGGTTCATGCAGGAGCTGGTCTGCGAGGCTGGCCGGGAGAGAGCGCACTGCCCACCCAGCTTCCATGTGGCACCACTGGGTGGCCCAGAGGCCCACGCTGCGCTCTGGCCTGCGGCGTCCAGCCGTGCTCACCACATCTCCATGTGGGGACTTGGGCACCATAACTCAGGTGGAGGGGGGCATGTGGGGGCCCAGGGGCCACCCAGGGCCCAGAGATCAACTGGGACCTGTCCTTCCATGCCAGACGCTTGTGCTTTGATCACTGGCCAGGCCTAGGGACTGCACCCATGCACAAATTTCATGCACCAGGCCTCTAGTCCTATCTAATAATAGACAAACATGGTAATTGAC
>NW_005371823.1:611660-619056 GCF_000412655.1 Myotis brandtii | reverse complement strand
AGCCATGGGAGGTTGGCAGGAGGGGGTGGGGGCCACAGGAGGTTGGTGGGCCACGGATGGAGGGGCCACGGGATATTGGCCAGCCGGGAGGAGAAGCTGTGAGAGATTGGCTGTAGGAGTGCACTGACCACCAGGGGGCAGTTCCTGTGTTGAGTGCGCATCATAGCGACTGGTTGACCTGTCATTCTGGTTGTTCCAGTCATTCAGTTATAGGGGTTGCTTAGGCATATATATATATATATATGTATTTTTCAAGCTCTGGGTACATTTCCTTTTACCCCAGCTATACAATAAACACATTTGATTAATCTTGTTAATTTTATAATCTCACTAATAGGTCAGAATTTCACCATCTGGCCAAATTATCAAACACCGACATTTCATAACTTTATATAATGTTAATGATGATGATAGCTAATATATTCAATACCTATTACATGCCAGGCCCTATGCTAAGGTCTTTTACACAATATCTCGTTTAATCCCTACCACAAATTTGGAGAATAGGTACTATTGCTAATTCAAATGAAGTCTTAAAAAAATAAATAATAAAGGACTTTTCTGAAGAAGAAGAAGAAAAGTTGTTAAGCCAAATTTCAGAAAAAGACTACAAACTTATTGATAACTATTTTAAACCTATGACCATGGCTCATCAAAGTGGACACCACTCATTAAGTGCACAGTTGATGTCCAGGCACCGTGGGTGATAAAGAGCTGAGGTTTCCACCTCCCAAGAAAGAATTACCAGACCTGAATTCAGTCTCTCTGTCTGGGCCAGGCCTCCCCCTGGCCTCTGTGCTAAGTGGGTTTCTTGCTCCTGCAGCATGGAAGATGGGGAGAAGGAGGAGACAGCCGGAGAAGAACAAGCCAAGGTCCTGTGGGCAGAGGCGACAAAAAAGAAGAAGCGGCGGCGTGGCCAGAAAGTCGAGAAGCCTGAAGCCTTCATGGCTAATTTCTTTAAAGGGCTGGAAATCTATCAGACCAAGTTACTGGTAAGTGCTCCAGCCCAGAGCCCACCTCTGGGGCAGGAGTTGGCCCAAGGAAAGCCTCAGAGAAATGACCACAATTTTGTTTCACAATTTGGTTGGTTATGCTTCCTCACTTTCTCATTCCTCTTCTCATTTATCTGCCTGCTCCTCTTGTGTTGGAGGAAATGCAATAGAGGTTAACCTGGCAAAAGCCAAGTGCTCCAGCTCCCCTGCCCAGCTGTGGGTACCCTCCCTGCCCTGTGCTGTCTCGGACAGCATGGGAATTCCTCTTCCTAGCTGTGTCATGTGGGGACTTAGCTGCTCCTCAGCCAAAGTTCACAAGTAGTTGGACCATTAGGGATGCAGAAAGAATCTACCTATGTTAGGTGGGTTCTCACAACAGCCCCCAAAAGCTGTTCTTCCACGTGCAATCAGCCCTCAGCCTAGCTTCTGCAGTTCTCGGATGATTTGCCTCCTGAGGTACAGCTGCTGATGCCAGGACAACCCCTTCCCTGGCTCCTGCAGTGAGAGCCCTCCACAGAGAGATTGAGCGCTTTCCCCATGCAGCTGCACCCTAGTCCTCAGATGCTGATCTTCCCAAGAAGATGGCAGTGAGGACGGGAATGGTGCCCCTGAGAAGGGTGAGGTAGGGGTTCTGGGACTGTGACTTACAAAAGGCCAGGCACCTGAGGTCAGTCTGGTTGCATGCAGGGTAGGAACTGCAGAGAGGTCTTTTGTGAACTTAGATCACCCATAATGTCCCAAAAGACTAATTTCTGTGTGACGTGCTCAGTATACGCGCGCGCGCGCGCGCACACACACACACACACACACACACACACACACACACACATGCATACCTAACTGCAGAGAGGTCTTTTGTGAACTTAGATCACCCATAATGTCCCAAAAGACTAATTTCTGTGTGACGTGCTCAGGGTTCCTTTGAGCATCACTCTAAGCAATTTTTTTTAAATCATCATTTTTGGTTCCTCTCTCAAATAAGTCCCAAGAAGGCCAGAATTGTCCTAGAATACTGGTTACCAGAGAGTAGAACTATTCACGTGTAAACTTCCACACACACACACACACACACACACACACACACACACATGCATACCTTTATAGCAGCATTTGAGTCTGCTGGTGGCATGTCTGGCATTTGGCACCCTGAAGGACAAGCTGGGCCAGGGTTCCTTTGAGCATCACTCTAAGCAATTTTTTTAAAATCATCATTTTTGGTTCCTCTCTCAAATAAGTCCCAAGAAGGCCAGAATTGTCCTAGAATACTGGTTACCAGAGAGTAGAACTATTCACGTGTAAACTTCTAACCAGAGCAAACTTCTGTGTGAAAGAAGGAAGTTCCCTTTTCCTTGCAAAGCTCCTCGCCTCTGCCTGTCCTTTCCTTTTCAGCATTACCTGGCCAGGAATTTCTACAACCTGAGGTTCCTCGCTCTGTTTGTAGCCTTCGCTATCAACTTCATCCTGCTCTTTTACAAGGTGATACTTCATTCAAAGGTCATTTACTAAATGTACTTTACTTTTTTAAAAAAATAATAGAAATTAGAGCTAAGATTCTAATATCTAAAGACATTTCTAAGACACTGGCTTCTAAAAAGGGTGTCATCTTCAGCAAGGGGAAGAATGGAGAGACTGCCTGCAAGGACACTATTCCAGTAGTTCACAGTTGTTCTATTCATTACCTAATAAATTCTTCAAATATTTGTTGGGAATCTACTATGTCCTTGAGCCTTTATTAGGAACTGGAAGGCATTTCAAAATGCAGTTCTTTCCTTGAGGAATAAGGTAACAGAGAGAGCCATTATAGTTGGTCCCTATGTTAGAACCCTTATGAAGGGAGAATTAACAGTTGTTTTCTGAATGAGGAGAAGGAGGGACTAATCAAGAGAAATGAAGATGTGGAGCATTGATAAGTGGGTCTTGTACACTGCAGGCACATAATAAATGTTCATGGAATGAATTCATGAATGATAGGCCTTTACTAATTTTTAGTAAAAATTCCCTAATTTTTAAATATTTTTGCTTTTTCTCAAAAGGTACGTTTTGTCTATTTAAAGTGTTGTTTGCGATTATTAGAGCTACTAGGGATTCCTAGGAATAAGTTGCCCCCAAATCTCACACTCACCAAGTAATGCTGAGTCACCGCTATTTGCACAGCCACATAAAGTCCGTGGAGAGACCCAACGGCGGATGCTCTTCCTGGTGTTTGTAAGAGTGTGTGTCTTGGCCAGGTCACTGAAGAGCCTTTAGAAGAGGAGGCAGAGGATGTGGTGAACCTGTGGCATTCCTTCAGTGACGACGAGGAGGAGGAAGCGATGGTGTTCTTTGTCCTTCAGGAGAGCACTGGGTACATGGCCCCAACGCTGCGGGCGCTGGCCGTTATCCACACCATCATCTCTTTAGTCTGTGTGGTGGGCTATTGCTGCCTCAAGGTGAGCTGCTGTCCACTCTGAATCTAATCTGACTCCTTGGAGAGGAGGCATCATTTCTGAGCCCAGCCAGCCCTTTGTTCTCTAAGACTTTGCTAAGAGACTAAGGTTTGTGGAGCAGCATCCTGGGTATCACCTAGGACAGTGATGGTGAACCTATGACACGAGTGTCAGAGGTGACACTCGAACTCATTTTTTTGGTTGATTTTTCTTTGTTAAATGGCATTTAAATATATAAAATAAATATCAAAAATATACATCTTTGTTTTACTATGGTTGCAAATATCAAAAAATTTCTATATGTGACACGGCATCAGAGTTAAGTTAGGGTTTTTCAAAATGCTGACACGCCGAGCTCAAAAGGTTCGCCATCACTGATCTAGGAGCTGGTGACCCATACAATCGTGGGCCCCGCCCCAGGCCTTTTAAATTGGAATCTGTACTGTAACATGATCCCCAGGAGATCTGCATCCACACTGTTTGAGAAGCCTTGCTCTCTGAGTCCCATTTCAGGCTCCACTTGTAGAATTTCATAAAATTAGAAGCATCAGTCTAAATCACACATGGACCTTGTCATGTGAGATTCTTCTGATCTTTGCATTTATATTGGAGTTTTTACAAAAATGCTTTTCGCCTTTCAAAAATCATAAGGTTTTAACTCTTCGAGACATTAGAAGAAAACTTAATGAGTTACAGTTTCAGTTACTGTTTATTGCTGATAACAAATCACCCCTAAACTTGGTGGCTGAAAATGATGTTTGATCGCTCTGATTCTGTGAACTGGCTGGGCCATCTGAGCAGCTCCTCTGCTCCATGTGAAGGCGGCTGCATCAGCAAGCATGTGGAAGTTCAGCTGGGCCAGACTGTCCACGGTGGCACTGGCTCACGCCTGCACAGTGGAGAGGTAGCGGCTGGCAGGCTGGCGTAGCTGGGCCTCTCCATGCAGACTCGGGCACTGCCCTGTCCACGTGCCTCTCCACATTCTCTCCCTAGCCGGGTAGCTGGACTTCTTGCACATGGTGCCTTGGAGTTTCCAAAAAGAGCACAGAAGTGAAAGCTGCTAGCCCTTCTTAAGCCCAGGCCCAGGCCCAGGCCCAGAACTGCCAGTGTCATTTCTATTGCATTCTTCTGGGTAAAGCAAGTCACAGGGCCGGCCCAGCTTCACTGTGGCTCAGGGGTGAGGAGAGCTGCACAGGGCATTAATACTAGGAGACCAGGTTTGCTAGGGCCACGGTTATGTCTTCAGACACTACCACAGTTATGTGAGTCTTCAGTCATTCTGTGTTTGGTGTTCTAAGTTCAGTTCTTTTTCTACTATCCCACATATTTTTGCATTTTTTTTTTTTACTTCTCTTTAGTAGGACATCTCCTTGGCTGTTTACCAAGCCATCTCCTCCCAGGGAAAAACCCAGGAAATATATGTCTATCTTTGTGGCCCTCACCTCCCAGTGAACTATGGTATCACGTAGGAAGTTCAGTTACCCTGCTGAAGAGAGCGTGTCCCCTAAACCAGCGGTCGCCAACTGGTGGTCTGCGGACCACTGGTGGCCCGTGAGGTCCGAAAGGTTGGCGACCGCTGCCCTAAACCACACAGAGGACCCCACTGTAACAATAAAAGCACAGATTTGGTAGCCGGGCTACCTGGGTTGGACTCACAGCTCAGCCATTTAACCTGCCATCCCTCTGTTTCCTCCTCTGTAAAAGTGAGTATCATAATACCACCGATCCCTGAACATTGCTGGAGGATTAAATGAACTGCTTATGTGTAAAAGCACTTAGAACATCAGAGAGCAACTAAGAGTGCCAGCTGCTGCTCCTTAGGTCACCGTCCCAGAGCTCACCTGTTGTATAGGGTGCAGCTACACTGCTGGCCTAGAGAAACACTCTCCAGGGAATAAAATGTGCAAACCCTACTTACAAAGCCATACAAACTCCTAAAAGACTGAAGGGGAATGCTTTGAATCCCAGAGATCAGAACAGCTCTAAAACTTGATATTGTTATTGTTATTCAGAGTCATTTCAAAATACAGCAGAAGTTAGTCAGCGTAGCTTTATCTTTGTTCCCCCTCCCACATCATCCATTAGCTGACAGCAGTCATTGATTCCTCCCAGTGTGCGATGCCTATTATTAGCCTTTGCCATCTTCCTAGCATTAGTCTTTTCTTTCCTCTGTGTCATTTCATTGTTTTAAAGAAGAAAGAGCAAGAGGTAATGCTTTACAAATCATGATCTAAATTTTGTCTTTTTGTCTTGGAAATAAAGTGGCAGTGTGAGGCATGTGGATGCCATTAGCTTTAAGGAAGAGTTATTGGAAGAAACTGTTTGGAGACCAAGGTCTCAAGGATGTTGCTAAGTAACCAGTGGCTTCCCAGCAAATGAGAAAGCCTGGTTCTGAGTTAAGCTTTTCCAGCTAGAGGTGCTCAGGCTCTTCTGATTTCCCCTGGGATTTCAGCAGTAGCCTCTGACCTCACTAAGTCTGTCCCATATTTGAAGTGTGTGTGTGTTGGTGAAGGTTGGGGTGATGGGTTATTTCCCCACCCTTCTGTGTGGTAGGTCTCTATAGCCACCCACTTGGCACCTAAAATCAGACTTAGAACAATAAGACAACAGGGAGTGGTTGTTGAGAACAAATAAGAGCGCTCCTACCTGGCAGGCACTCTCCTGGCAAAGCCTCTGAGGAAGAAAACCTCAATCCAGAAAGACTATGTACAGGGCCCAGTGAGCCCTCTCATTCTGTCCATCAAACCATGTTTCATTCACCAAATTTCAAAGCCATGAGATGAATATGACCCTAGCCACTGGCGGGGGGGAGGGAGGGGCATTTCATGGTATTCCCGTGGCTGACTAATCAACTCTAGAATAGTCTATCATCCCTTTTTAGTTCAACTCCAGCCTAGGAGTCTGAGGAGACCTAACTCATTCCGTCCCAGGGACCCATCTGCATACGGCCTTCTCACTAGGATGACTCAAGGAGTCCAGTTTGCATTAATATCAGCTGTTTAACCCAAACCTTAAAGGGTGGCCCAAGTGAGATCAGCTTTTGGAAAGGAAGGTGTACTAGCCCAAGGAGTGATAAGAGGTTTGATTCTGGACACATAATTAGGCACCCTAAGAATCCCACTAAAAGGAGATTGTTGCCCTGAAGGTGGAAGGACAGTTTATTGAAATGTGTAGGAGAGGGTGCTTTAATTAGGAAGTTTTCTCTGAGGAACAGTGTCCTCCCCTCCTAGGTCCCTTTGGTGGTATTCAAAAGAGAAAAGGAAATTGCCAGGAAGCTGGAGTTTGATGGCCTGTATATCACCGAACAGCCATCTGAAGATGACATCAAGGGGCAATGGGACCGCTTGGTAATCAACACACCGTAAGTTATCCCCTCCCTCCCTCCCACCCCCCCACCCCCCAGTCCTTCTAAGCCTGAGTTCCCTCTTCAGTAATAGAGGGATGAGAATACCACCTTCTACAGTCTGGGGATATTAATGCTTGGCCCAGTGCCTGGCACATGGTGGCATCAAGCTATTAGTCATTCCCTTTCCCTAACTATTCAAAAAATGGTCATCATTAGTGAAGGTAATACTCTAATGTTAGTGTATTCATTGTGAAAGTGAGAGCTGCAAGATAAACTAATGTCCTGAAAGAAAGTAAAGAAATAGAGCTGGATAGGTGAACAAAGGCGACTTAGCTGTGACAATTAAAACAGGCACATCTTGCCCTGACTGGTTTAGCTCAGTGGATAGAGCGTCGGCCTGTGGACTGAAGGGTCCCAGGTTCGATTCCGGTCAAGGGCATGTACCTTGGTTGCGGGCACATCCCCAGTGGGGGGTGTGCAGGAGGCAGCTGACCGATGTTTCTCTCTCATCAATATTTCTAGCTCTCTATCCCTCTCCTTTCCTCTCTGTAAAAAATCAATCCTATCTAATAAAAGAGAAACATGGTAATTAGCCGTACCTCCGCTACCCTTCCCATTGGCTAATCAGGGCG
>NW_005371823.1:582936-610537 GCF_000412655.1 Myotis brandtii | reverse complement strand
TCTAGCTCTCTATCCCTCTCCCTTCCTCTCTGTAAAAAATCAATAAAATATAAAAAAATAAAAATAAAATAAAACAGGCACATCTAGAAACAACAGCTCTGACCCCTAGAAGAAGGAAATTGCTTCTTCCCCAAAGATGGTCAGCATACTGAGAGAGGCAGCTCTACAAAGGTGTGACTGAGCTTTGTAGATAGTTTCTAGAAAGGGAAGACTTTTCTCACAGGAGAAAGGTGAGTGCCTTTGCCTCAATCAAAAAGCCTATGCCTGCCAATCTCTTCAAATAAGGAAGAGAGTCAAGCTCCATTTCGGATCCTTGAACATTAAGGCAAGAAATATTGGGCACTATGAAATAATTTAATTCTTTGGTAAGCTTTCTGCAATTATCAGTAATGTTTGTGTCTGTAGCACAAGATGAGATGGCCCCAAAATACCAGTAAAAAGGCAGTTCAGTTTCAAGACATTTATCCTAAGGGAATAGTGAGGCAAGAACACTAAAATGTCCCAACAAGGATAGCTGCTAAAACTTATTTGAAGTGGCATAAGTGTCCACAAGGAGGAAAATGCATATAGATATTTTAAAAAAAATTTTGATAAACGAATCTTTACTTTTTTCACAATAACGGCATTGCAGTATGTGTATTACTTTGTAACCTGTTGTTTTCAGTTAACTATATATCATGAAGAGCTGTAATCTTATTATTTATATCTTGTTAAACACACATATAGAAGATATAAAATGTATATGTATACTTTAAAGTATAATAATAAATTGAACTACCAAGGTTAAAAAAATGGAGCATTGCCGAAAGCTCTGTGGTTCCAGATGTTATGATCCTTCTCTATCCTATCTCCTCAACCCCCAGCTAACTACTCTCCTGACTTTAGTGATAACCATTTCTTGCTTTATAGTTTTAGCACTTAGGTGTGTGTCCTTAGATATTGGTGCATTGTAACTATTTTTGAACTGTATATAAATGAAATTCTACCATATGTTAGTCATTTGAATCGTTTCTTCAGTGCCATGTTTGAGAACTCACTTTTTTTTTAATCTTTGTTGTTCAAAGTATTACATATGTCCCCTTTTTTCCCACATTAACTCCCTCCAGCCCATCCCCGCGCCCCGGTCTCCCACCCCCGGCTTTCACCAGTCTGTGTCCATGGGTTATGCATGCAAGGTCTTTGGTTGATTACCTCCCACCCACCCACCTTCTCCCACCTTCCCTCTGAGATTCCACACTCTATTCCATGCTTCCATGTCTCTGGATCTTCTCTGTTCATCAGTTTATTTTGTTAATTAGATCCCACATATGAGTGAGATCATGTGATACTTGTCTTTCTCTGACTGACTTATTTCACTTAGCATGATATTCTCCAGGTCCCTCCATGCTATCTCAAAGGATAAGAGATCCTTCTTTTTTATTGCTGCATAGTATTCCATGGAATAAATGTACCACAGCTTTTCTATCCACTCATCTACTGATGGGCACTTGGGCTGTTTCCAGATCTTAGCTATTGTAAATTTTGCTGCTATGAACATAGGGGTGCATACATTCTTTCTGATTGGTGTTTCTGGTTTCTTAGGATGTATTCCTAGAAGTGGGATCACTGGGTCAAATAGCAGGAGAACTCACCTATGCTGATGTGTGTACCCATAGTTTTGTCATTTGCAAAACTCAAATGTTTCAAAACACTGATAGGAGAATGTTATCAGATATTTATCCATTTTCCTGGCAGTGGGTATTTCAAGTGTTTTCATTTCTGGCTATTACAAACAGTGCTACAATGAACATTTTTATAACTCATGCCCAAGTAAAAGAGTTCCTGTAGAATAGAGACCCAGAAGACAACTTTGCTGAATAGAATATGCAAATGTCTAAAAAAAAGAATATGCAAATATCTGTCCCAATTTACCTGCCAACCAGCACTGTCGGATGTCAGAGAGTTCCTGCTCCTCTGCCTCCTTACCCGCACTTGCCATCAGTTTAGCTAAGCCGGTAGGTGAGCAGTGGCACCTCACTGTGAATTCTAGAGGTTGAGCATCTTATATTATTTTTCTTGACCATTCCTATATTGATGTAACATTTATTTATGTACTTCCCTTCTGAAGTTTCTTTTCTCTATCTCACTCTTTAAGAAATATTACCAAGTAAAAATGTTTTCTATCTCCAAGGAGCTTACATACCTAGTCAGGGGATAAAAAATACTCAGACCAAAGGAAGATCATCTGCAAAAGGGTCTTGCCTAGAGCCTTTGGCCAGTGGCCCTGCACCACTTGTGTAATTTTCCACTTACAACAAAATGTGGCCAAGGCTGAGTTGTAGGTTATGGACCATTTTTATAATGGATTTAAGAGAAAGGGGATATCAGTGTGGACAGCGGAAGCGTGGCTTGATTTTCGTTTGTTTTATTTTAGATTCTAAAAATGCAATACATACAAAAAATCAAGTAGCAGAAAAATATACAAAGAAGAAAGTCAACATAATTATTTCTGTCCCCCTATTAGCAATTTACTCTATAAAGCCAGCATTTGTTCTTGCTTTTAGGTGGCATTTGGATGTTTAGACAAAGAAGCCGCTTTAACTATATATAAAAAAATTTTTTTAACAATCACCTTCGGGGGAGAGGTGGCATTTGCTGGGGGTTATTCTGAGAGGCCCATGCAGAGAGGGAGGCCCTCACTACCTCCCCACCAACTTGGGTGATTGCTAGGAGAGGAGACTGTGTTCCACATCCAACAAGAATGATTCAAAGGAGAGCAGAAGGAAGAAGGTATGTGGCAAGGGCCAGCAGTTCCTTATCTGCAATCTAGCCTCACAAGGAACCCTCCCAGGAAGAAGTAGTCATTCTGTAGAGGAGCAAAATATTTTAAATGGTTTTGCTGACATACCTGAAAGTGACAGTTCTTTCCAGACTTGAACAATAGAAAATTATTTGCAGTGGAGCTAGCAGAAGCTACCAGGCAGAAGAAAGAAGTTCCCCCTGGGGGGTAGGCATGGGATGTTTTAGGGAACCACCTCCAAAAGAGAGAGAGAGATCTAAATCCCTAAGGAAAGCAGACCCCACAGGATTATATGGGAATGGAGAAGGGAATGGAAGAGTATTCCGATTAAGCCACACGCTATAGAAATTAACTAAAGATGATTCCCAGACTGGAAACTTTATGTAGTTAGGGA
This sequence comes from Myotis brandtii, assembly GCF_000412655.1. Taxonomy (NCBI): domain Eukaryota; kingdom Metazoa; phylum Chordata; class Mammalia; order Chiroptera; family Vespertilionidae; genus Myotis; species Myotis brandtii. The sequence goes on along the minus strand of NW_005371823.1, from coordinate 607,364 downwards.
CCTTGTCTATGCATTGCCCCACTGATCCCCAGCACCTACCCCAGCTACTGACATAACTAGGCGCTCAATGAACGAAGGTTAGAAACAGCTGTTTCCTACAGGGTTCTGTTTCTACTCAGTACTGGGATCAATAAACATATATCTGCTTCTGTCTAATCCTGTCATCACAATCCCTGGCTCTTAACCATAATTTTAAGTAGAAAATGCAGAGTGGCTTTCCAAGTGCTTAGAAGTCGGTTCAAAGTAGTGGAACCATAAGTCAGTCCTGTGGAGACTCTGAAGTTCAATCAGGTTTTGAATCCTTCAGTGAGCAGGACAAACACCACAGGATCACAGCTCCAGACACGCAAACTACAAAGGCTCTTGATGTGCTTGGCCTTGATGTTAAGAACCCCCCTTTTTCATTTTCTTTTTTTCAGATCTTTCCCTAATAACTACTGGGACAAGTTTGTAAAGAGAAAGGTATGCCTTGTCAGTGGGGTGAGTAGGCTTTAAGTTCTCCATAGACAAACATGAGTGAAATTGATGTTACTTTTATGACAGAGAAGAGTAAGTCACGGAAGGGGTGTATATGAACACATGTGGGTGTTTGGCTTCATTCCTCTCCTTATCTGCCTTTAACAGCTTAACAGTCATTGTTTTCTGCACACTAGTTTTTTCTCCCCTCCAAAAAACTAGCAGCTCGAAAAGCAGTTTTCTTTTGATTGCCTTTATCATTTCTGTTTTCTTTGGAGGTTATTTTTCCTCTTTATTTTCCTGTTGCATTTTGAATCATGTCTTTATGAACCCCTTGGAAGAGCCCAGAGTACAGCAAACCTCCGCGGACACTGGGCTAGAGAAAACATGGCTGGTAACATGTGGCCCAACTCACCCCGTCCTCCTTTCTGCTCTAGGTGATAAACAAGTATGGTGATCTCTACGGAGCGGAACGCATTGCTGAACTCCTGGGTTTGGACAAAAATGCCCTGGACTTTAGCCCCGTAGAAGAGACCAAAGCAGAGGCGGCCTCGCTGGTGTCATGGTACAGAGCTTAGGCGTTACAATCCAGTCTGGCTAAAGTAGACCCTTTGATTTCTCCAGCCCTTTCAAGGTGCTAAAGGGAATATCTCAATCAGATCTTTGTTCTCCCAGGCTCCAGTCTGGCTTAGGTGTTTCCTCTGGATTCTAACTTATTGGGAGAGCACTGCTTTAAAAACATTTAAGGACCTCTCAGCCTTTATGGCTGACTCAAAGAGAAAAACTAATTGAAATTTCAGGATGGGTGATTCTACCTTTCTCAGTCTCACAGGGAACACATACAACCTGATAAAGAAGCTCAAAGTCATATTTAGATTATTAAACCTGAGAGAGAAAAAACTTAATTTTCCCCTTATTAAACACTTCACTAAAGCCTGACATTTACATGTTTTTAAATTTTTTATTCCCCTTTAGGCTAAGTTCCATTGACATGAAGTACCATATCTGGAAGCTGGGAGTTGTTTTTACTGACAACGTAAGTATGGCATCTGGAGAAACAAGATTCTATGCCCCAGGTTCAGGGATGTCATTAGATTGCACAAGGAAAAAGCTAGGGAGCATGTGCAGAAAGACTGAGGGCCTGACGATGCTGGGACACGCCTCTCTTGTGCAGTCGTGTAAGACAGATGGGGTTCCACTTGGCAATTCTTAGGCCGGTTCACAGCACCTCGGCATCTAAAAACCATCTAGCCTCACTCTGTCCCCAAAGATGAGAAAAAATGGTTCAGTGAGCGTCAGGAGGCATGGATACCAGAAAAGCCTCTAAATTTCTTGTATCCTCACAGTCCTTTCTCTACCTGGCCTGGTACACAACCATGTCCATCCTGGGCCACTACAACAACTTCTTCTTCGCTGCTCACCTGCTGGATATCGCCATGGGCTTCAAGACACTGAGGACCATCCTATCGTCTGTAACTCACAACGGCAAACAGGTACTGGGTTTATACTAACACAGGACAGAATAGACCTAGATGTGGAAGATTAACCAAAACAAGTGGTACAACTAGTGTATAACAGAAAGGTACGTGTACAGTGTATAATACCCCTTTCTAGTGATTATTTTATAAAATTGCAGCCAATCCTATATAATAAAAGGCTAATATGCAAATTGACCAAATGGCGGAATGACCTGTCACTATGATTCGCATTGACCACTAGGGGACAGATGCTCAACGCAGGAGCTTCCCCCTAGTGGTCAGTGCACTCCCACAGGGGGAGTGCCGCTCAGCCAGAATCCCTGAGCTGAGCTCACAGCTGGTGAGCGCGGCAGCGGCGGGAGCCTCTCCCGCCTCTGGGGCAACGCTAAGGATGTCCGACTGATGGCTTAGGCCCACGGGCCTGAGCCGTCACTTGGACATTCCCCGAGGGCTCCCAGACTGTGAGAGGGCACAGGCCGGGCTGAAGGACCCCCAGGCCGAGTGCACGAATTTCGTGCACCGGGCCTCTAGTTAAAAATAAAATTGTAGCCATCATTTAAGAGGTATAAGACCTTAATTCAGAAACCCCTAACATTTAGGTCAAGCAGGGAAGAGGGGGAGGGAAGGAGGTGATTGACATATCATCACTTTGGAGATCCCTCCTCCTTCCTCCATGGATCTGATGTACTCACTAGAGGTTAGCAAGTGGTTATTGTAATTTAAAAACTCCCCAGGTACTTATGGTATATGCGTCCAACTAAGAACCAATGATTTAGACATGTATGTACACACATACATAAATAGCTATACATATATGTGTGTGTTTATGTATAAAAAGCTGAGAGTTAATATATATTAGTATATCTAAGTTCAGATATAGTACAGTAAATGTTAAAAGACATGTATCTATATCACCATTGCCATATCCAGTCTCCAATCAATATCCAGTCTGTCTTGGACAATATTGTCAGGATGAACCCTTGATTAAAATCCTCTAATGACTGCTTCTGCCAACAAACTCAGACCCTTTAGCATTCCATCTGCATTAAGTGCAATTCCGTGAATGAGACTTGTCCCCTCACACCTCTAAACTTTTGTAGGAGGAGAGAAGAAGGAAGTCAAACTGTGCCCAGCTGGTGCAGCCATTTTGGAAAACAGTTTGGAGGTTCCTTATAAAATTAAATCTAGAACTGCCATGTGATCCAGCAATACCACTTCTGGGTATAATGCAAAGGAAATGAAATCAGTAGTATCTTGAAGAGAAAGCTATACTCCCACATTCACTACAGCATTATTCTGAATAACCAAGATATGGAAACAACCTAAGTGTCCATCAATGGAAGAACATTAAAAAAATGTGGTATATACGTGCATGCAATGAGATATTATTCAGCCATGAAAAAAAGGAAATGCTGCCATTTGTAATAGCATGGATGGGCCTTGAGAACATTATCCTAAATGAAATAAGCCAGACACAGAAACACAAGTACTGTATGATCTCATTTATATGTGGAATCTAAAAAAGTTGAGCTCATAGAACCAAAGAGTAGAATAGTGTTTACCAGGGGCTGGGGGGTCAGGGAAATGGGGAGATGTTGGTCAAAGGGTATGAACTTCCACTTATAAGAGGAATAAGTTCTTGGCATCTAATGTAAAGCAAGGTGATTATAGTTAAAAATACTGTATCATATATTTAAAATTTGCTGAGAGTAGATCTTAGTGTTCTTACCACACACACACACAGAGAAATAACTGTATGAGGTGATGGATATATCAATTACCTTGATTTGGTCATTATTTTACAATGTATAAATATATTAAATCATCAGGTTGTACACCTTAAAAATAAAGATTCCAAGCAGAAAAAAATCAAGTTGACCTTTGTTCTAAAACGAAAAGTGCTAGATCATCAGGTATTAATTAGGGTATATTAGATCAGTCAGTATTTCTTCTCAGCTTCTGGTAGTCACACACAACAGTGAATATGTCTTATTTGGGTTGGTAATAAAGAATTGAGAGAGAGAAATTTGCTGCCACATACAAGAAGCTAAAGTTTGGGGAGGTAATAACAGAACCTGTGACAGAGAAGTTGGCTTAGAGTTGAATGCTTACTTATAGGTTCCTGGGAGAAGGCATTATGTATTTTAACATGGGCATCTTGGGAAGTTTGATCCTATAAAGGTGGTATTTCCCCGTGTGACCTGTCGAATGCCAGTTCGGTATGTTCTTTTAGAATTACTCAGATTATTAAACTTCAGTTTTTATTGATTTGGCTTAATGGCATTAAGACTGTAACTTAAATGGAAAGTTTAAACAGTGAATTTTTTATATGGCCTTGCTGAATATACTCTGGCAAGATTTTTTGTTTTAATGTGCCCAGCTTGTACCATGTGCCAGTACTGCGACAGGCTCACAACTACTCTGGAAGTAGATGTTATGCTCACATGGCAGGTAAGAGAATTGAGGCTCAGAGAGGCCGTGTCTCTCCCAAGACCGCGCAGCTGCTAAGTGGCACAGCTAGCTTCTTTCTTCCTTCGTGCAAAGCTCGGGCTCTTTCTGTTTTTCTAAAACCAGCTGGTTCTGTAAGGCCTGCTATCTGAGTTAGGTAGCTTATTATTCATTGTTCAAGAAATCCCTGTAGATGTCTCTTCTGCTACTTATCTTAGTGCTCATACCCACCCATTACATGGCTCCTTCAGGACAGAGACGTTATCTTATTGATTCTAAGAGTTCTGCTCAGCACCTAGTCCCTCATATAGGCCAGATGGGCAGGTCCTGTGTGCTCCTTGTTTGTAGAACCTCCCAACACCAGGAAATGAACATGCCCTATGACCCTTGCAGAGGTCCTGGCAGATATCTTGGTTATGAAAAATGTCACTTTACTCAACCATCATAAATAATTCATATAGTAACTTCAAGGCTGTGACAATTATCCAGTCCATGGTTATTTATGAAACAGTGTAATGTAGGACCACCTGCCAGTCCAAAGAACCTTTTGTTTCTTCAGAGGCAGCTTAACGCAGAAGCTGCATCATGAAGCTTCAGGTTTCTGCTCTCGCTATAACATAACAAAGTAACCCTCCTCCTGGCACCTTCACTATCCGATCTTGACATCCCTAGTTTATACAGGCCCCAGATATCAGTCTGCTCCAGCATAGGGGGCTTAACCAACAGACATGTCCTCTCAGTTTTGGAGGCGGGAAGTCAAGGTCAAGGTGTGGTAGGTTTGGCCTTCTCTGAGGCCTCTGGGGCTCTCACCTGACTGCCCTCTTACTGCTCTTCCACTTGCTCGTCCCCTATGTTCATGCAGCCATCTGCTGCCTCCATGTCCTAATCTCTTCTTCCCACAGGGACACCAGATAGTTTGGAGGAGGGCCACTCTGCCAGGCTTGTATAAATGTAATTACCTCTTTAAAGGCCTTACCTCCACAGTCACATTCTGAGGTATTGGCGGTAAAGGCTTCAGCGTATGTATTGGGGGAGACAATTTAGTCCATAACACCCCGTCATTACTCTTCTCTCCCAAGAGCCTGTTTCTATCTACTATCTCCTCTGTCCCCCGCTCAGCCTCACCCTCCTGTTTCATTGGCCTCGCCCAGGAACATCTCAAGGTGGAGAAGGCCCACCTCCTTTCCTTCTTTCTCCCCCGCAGCTGGTTCTGACCGTCGGTCTCCTGGCCGTGGTGGTTTACCTCTACACCGTGGTGGCTTTCAACTTCTTCCGCAAGTTCTACAACAAGAGTGAGGACGACGACGAGCCCGACATGAAGTGTGACGACATGATGACGGTGAGAGCCCACGCAGGCCACCTGGTCACCTGTCTTGTTGGGAAGGGGCTGTGGGTGGTCTGGGGAACTGCGAGCAATAGAGTTACAGAGCAGAATATAGATGTCTCATTCCCAGGGGAAAGTGTCCCAGAGAGACAGCAGTGATGGAGAATTTCCTGAGCACTCACCTGAGGCTTGTGGGAGAGCAGCTCAGCTAGGAGCAGGTCATGGGTCACCTGTATTTGTTTGTGGCGAAGTTCTGAATACTTGTATCTAATCCATAGAAGGCAAGCTTTTGATTCTTTGTCTCTGAGAGCAGAGTCCCATGGATCTGGTGCCCAATTTATTTTCCCAAGCCAGTGCGGGTTCTTTTTTTAAAAAAATATTTTTATTGATTTTTATTGATTTCAGAGAGGAAGGGAGAGGGATAGATAGAAACATCAATGATAAGACAGAATCATTGATCAGCTGCCTTCTGCACGCCCCCTACTGGGGACCGAGCCTGCAACCCATGCATGTGCCCTTAGATGGAATTGAACCCGGGACCCTTCAGTCCACAGGCCGATGCTCTATCCACTGAGCCAAACCGGCCAGGGCCAGCAGGGGCTCTTTCACCACCATAGTGTGAAAAAAACCTAACAACAGTAGGATCAGGTGGGCATTCCCAGTGAGAGCCCCTTGTGGGCAAGAAGGGCACAGTTCAGGGTGAGCGAGCACAGCTGCAGTAGCAACTCTGGTGACCAGATGTCCAGGAAAGAACGTGAGGCAGGGGCAGTGACAGTGAACTGCCCCAGCCTGTGGTCATTTCTCTAGAAAATGGGTCAGACTTCTTGGCTATAAACTCTCCTATGCTTTCTTTGAGGGTGGTGCCGGGGGTACCCTCATGTGACAGCAACACTACAGTTGCCAGAGCACCAGTGTGACCCATCTCTGTGCTGCCCCTGGTTTTCATTTACTGGTTGTAAGTCTGCCTTTTTCTCTGGACCTAACCCGTCCAGGCAGGAGGAAGGGCAGGAGGCAAGATGAAGGGCGCCCTGCTCTGTGAACTGGAGCCCAGAGAGAAGGAAAGTCTATTCTCTAAGATACTATGGAAATCCCTCCCCTCCCAGATGTAAGGGGAATGCAGGAGAAATAGAAGGGGCCTCTTTCCAGAGGCTGGAGCCCAGCACCCTTACAATTAGATGAGGTAAAACTCATATCTGGAATATGCCATACTCATTGGGGTTTAAAGGTCTTTTAAGGTATACCTGTCTTAAATGAATTCTCTTGTATCAAAAAGCTCAAAACTTTTTAAAATATGAGCAAAAATTGTCATTTAAAGGCCACATGCACAGCACTCTTACCAAACTGGCCGGAGGGTGCAGTGGAGAGCAGTGAGCAGCAGGAATACTGATATCGTTTTACGGGCACCCTTCCCCTGGCTCAGGGCTGACATACGTTGATCTAATTAAATGAATGATGTGATCATCTTGCTAAAAACAATTCTGCAACTTGTACTTGAATTGACATTATTTTTCTTGCCTAGTGTTACCTATTCCACATGTACGTGGGAGTGAGAGCTGGAGGTGGCATTGGCGATGAGATTGAAGACCCTGCTGGGGATCCTTATGAAATGTACCGCATTGTCTTCGACATCACCTTTTTCTTCTTTGTCATTGTCATCTTGCTGGCCATCATCCAAGGTATGTTTGCCAGTTACGTTAAGTATGAACAGGGCTTAATCTTATTCTCTTTACTATCCTGCATCTACAGCCTCATTGTTTTATAGAGGTTTGTGCATTCATTTGTAAATTCAACATTTATTTAGCATCTACCATGGTATGTATGAGGCCTTGCCCATATAGAAAGCCAAAGATCCACCCAGGCACTGATATAGGCTTACCTCCTTTTATTTTGTTTCACAAATGTTGCATTATCTTTACAAATTGAAGTCAAGGCCTTCTACTGTTAAAAAAGATTATGACACGCTTTTTTAAGGCTCACTATACCACGGTGCTCTGGAACGAAACCCACAATATCTCCGAGGTTTGCCTATACAAGAAACTTGAGAATCCTTACAGAAGCCTCTCCCTGCCACTCCCCACTCTGAACTGACCATTACCTGCTGTCCTGCTTCCTAGAGGTCCCGGTCTAGCCTTGGCCCACAGCCTCCTGGGGGTGGGAGAGGAGCCATGAGAGTGTGACAGGTTTTCTCTTCTTTTGGGGAAGGGATACTGATATTTAGCCAATGCTTGTCAGGAATTAGAGGAATAGGATGAATTTAGTTGGGGTCATGGTGCGTTATGGTGCCTGCAAGATGTGCAGGCGTTGGGGGCTAATAAGTAGTTAGCTAGCTGTAATAGGTCTTTCAAGGAACAAGTCAGGAATGAAATAACATAACACATGTTAAATAAATAGAAACAAAAGCAAAAATAACAGAAATTAGGCCCATCGTGGTGGTCAAAGATGGTGGTGCAGAGATTTCCCAGCAAGAGAAGCAAAGAAACTGAGGAGAAACCCTGCAATGCACTCTGCATCAGGTGCTAGGAGAAGGCGGAGAGCTCCGGAGGAGACAGAAAAGGAAGGGAGCTAATTTTTTTTTGGGGGGGGGGGGGGGGGGTGGACTGTTGGAGAGGAAAGTGTTTCTAGGAGGAGAGAGTAGTTAGCACATATTGCAGAAAGGTGAGGTTGCAGGGGTGGGCAAACTTTTTGACTCGAGGGCCACAATGGGTTCTTAAACTGGACTGGAGGGCCGGAACAAAAGCATGGATGGAGTGTTTGTGTGAACTGATATAAATTCAAAGTAAACATCATTACATAAAAGGGTATGGTCTTTTTTTTTTTTAGTTTTATTCATTTCAAACGGGCCGGATCCGGCCCGCGGGCTGTAGTTTGCCCACGGCTGGGTTAGAGGAAGAATGTTTCACCAGGATGCAGCATTTAAAAACAAGCACTGTTTTTTTCTGAGTATGTTTTCTCTGAATAAGCTTGATGATTTACTTTACAAAACAAAGTGGCCTGTGCCATTCCCTCTATCATTCCTTACTCTGAATAGATTATTTAAAACACTTTATCTGTCTTTATATTTAAAATCCCAGGTCTTATTATTGATGCCTTTGGAGAGTTGAGAGACCAGCAGGAACAAGTACGCGAAGATATGGAGGTAATGTTCTTCTAAGCACTCATTCCAACTCTAGCTCTGTATCTCACAGCAGAATTACCAATGCAACCTGTTTCCATTCCTGTCCTCTTCTCAGTGCCTACCTACCAGCTCTGGGCATTTCGTGCTCCACCCTCTGTGTTCTACACTATCCCATCCCCTCCGCCTGCTGCCTTCACCATGCCCCATGCTTGGGGCAGGAGCAAGTACCCCCAGCTCGCTAGGGAGTGGATGACTAAGTGCCTGAAGCATTTGAGAGAGAAATAGTTTTCAGTGTGTCTCAATTCAAGCAGATATCGCCCTTTTTCCACCTGCCTGTAATGTCACGCCTACTAATACCTTTACTGCCTCTGTTATTTTTCTAGACTAAATGTTTCATCTGTGGGATTGGCAATGACTACTTTGACACAACCCCTCATGGTTTTGAAACACACACATTACAAGAGCACAACTTAGCCAACTACTTGTGAGTACTCTTGGTCGATAGGGGTGACAGGGGCGGGGGAGAAGTGGTAGAATAACACCAACAGTCAGTTAGTTCAGTCTCTGCTGATGCCATTTCCTCCTGTTTCTCTGAGAAATAGTGGCAATTAGGCAAGAAGGCCCATGCAACCTGCCTCCCACGTTTCATAGATATGTGTTGTGGGCTGTTCCTGCTCTGAGCGAAGGTCAGTCCCGCAACCCATCTCAAGGTCACATAACTCCAGCAATGTTTTTCCTTTGCTGGAATTTTCCTATCCCAATACAACCTTTTAAAATCCTAGACAAAGACAAAAGTCTGTGGCTGCATTTTTACTTACAGCCATTGCCCTGCTTCTTCCTCTCCCACCACCCCTCACATTTGCTCTTGTCAAGGTGGCCACGGGTCCACATGGTGCTGGATTCTGTAGTGAGTTTTCAGTCCTCACCGTGTCCTCCTCTCCTGGTGACACTTGGGCTCCATGAGGTTTGGGGACGTTTTCACACTGCTCTATCCCAACACATGAGGTAAAGCATTCACTCCAGAACAAGTGATTCAGAGCCTATTATGTTCTGTGAACTGCCTGTGAAACTTAGAACTTACAGAATTTATAGAGAATACAGATTTCCTGATAATTCAGATTCTCTAAGTGATCATTTGTAAGAAAAAAAACAAACAAAAAAACACTGCTGGGCTTGGCTCCCTGGCCTACCCCTTCCCCTGAGTCCACATTGTATTTAGGAAATCCTCAACTTTCTTTAAGATGGAACAGGCATAGCCTTTGGGAAAGATGTTATTGTCAAAGAGACAACAGTTTAAGAATTTCTTAAGACAAAAACACAAATTTTTAAACATTAACTTTGGCATACCTTCCCTCAAGTCTGGGTAGTCATCCTTGTGTGTTCTCATTAAGAGAGTTTGCATCTTATTGAAGGGGGTCCAGTGGATGTCCTTCTATGAAAGGTGAGCACACGGCCACATGTCAGGACCGATGAATAGAGAAGAGAGGAAGAGCATTATGGTAGCTGGGTTGGGACCCCTTCTACGTCTTTCGCTAGCCTTCTATATTAGAATAGTCTATTTCTCTCTCTTTGCCTCTCTAGCAGAGAGCTTGAAGGGAAAGAACCCATCTTATTCATGTTTAAATTCCACACACACCCCCAAATGGTGCTTTCTCAAATAAATGTGCCTAAGTCTCCAACAAGGTCAGATACTGGCCATGCCTTGTTTCTTCGTGTGATAAACGAAAAAGAAGGAAACTAATATATGTTTACAGCCTCTACTGTGGGCCACAATCTGAAGCTATAAACTCAGGGGACCCTGAGAGAACTCAAAATCTGGGCTCAGCTCTCCTCCCCCTCCCCCGCCCCCTCCGAAGAGAGTTATTTCTACTTTCTCTTTCTCACCGAGAGCTCAGTCCTTTTCCTGAAGGGCACGAGACCGGCTCCTCTGGCAGCTGTCTCTGAGGCCGTGTAATGCGAGCTGAGCGCCCGGCCTCCCGGGATGCTTGTGTGTTCCAGACAAACAGACTCAAACCTCAGACACTCACAGTTGAGCAAGTGAAACCACCTTGGCATTGCTGTTGTCTATAACAAAAACAAAACTGTATTTCTGAAAGAATCGGGGCAACTTAAGTACTTTCCAAAAATCCCGTATCCTTGAGACACCATATAATTTTAATTCTACATTTTTATGTCACGATGAATAGGTGTACTGAAAATTATGCAGGAAGAGTTTGGGATACCATTTCATTGTTTGGATTAGGATATTTTTAAACAATAAAATGGTAGCTGGTAGCGAAAATGCTTCCTCACAAGGGATCTTAGCTTAAGCTCTGGGGATGGTAAAAAGGGATCTCTTCTCATGAAAAGGCTAATTTTAACATGATCATCAGAAAATGATGGTTTGTGTCTATGCCACATTTGCCCAATTCGGAAAGGCCTAGTGGACAGCATGATACTAAAAAGCATATTTGAACCCCTCCTCTGGTTCCTTTAATTAAGTAAATGAAACTAGGCTTCCTAACGGAAGTATCTAATATTGTCTTTTCCTCATTTATTAAACCTTTTTTCCTTGTTCCAGGTTCTTCCTGATGTATTTGATTAACAAAGATGAAACAGAGCACACGGGTCAGGTGAGGGGAAAAGTCTAATTAAGCATCACACCCCCACAGCAGCACTTCCTTTGCCTAAGTGTCAAGAATCGGCTGAGCACAGGCTATTTGGAGGAGACAGGTGATCCCATCGGCCTCCATGCCGTTCCCCACTGCTTTCTGCATCACTCCACCATCCTTTGTGACTTAAGAAGCCAGAATTCTAAAGCAATTCCATTCTATTCCAAAAGAGTCCTGGTTATCCTTCCAACAGATACTGACATTTTCCACACCCTTCAGAGTTAAGGAGCTGGAGGTTGAGAGCATTACAGAGCAAAAGACAATGAGGAGCTGAGTGGGTGGTGAGCACAAAGAACAGGGGGAGCAGAGGCAAATGCTGTGAGGACGGCATAGAAAGATAATCTTGAGTGGGGGAGGGGGAGGGGTGGGTGTGAGAGTATGAATGAAGGTGTCAAAGGGATTTTATGATTATGACATGTAAAGACAGAGAACACAGGCAGAAGAGGCAGGTTATCAAGTTTTCAAACATCACTGAGTTTGTAGGAATTCTTCACAGCTCGAACATTTACGAGAGGGCAGCTGGTTTCCGGAGATGGCTTTAATCTACCTAAGCCAGCCCTCCATGGTCCCCATCGTACGTTCTTCTACCAATTACAAATTACATGGAATCAGCCTACTGCTAATCTTTTAAGTATTTTTATGTCAATCACTGAGTTGGTTTCTGTGTTCGGGAGGAGGAAGTGGGAAGAAACCTCTTGCTGTCAAAATGGGCTGTGAATACAACAAGAATGAATGCGCCAGTTGAGCCTCATATAAATCCACATCAATATTCCTAAAGGGAGAGAAATAGAGCAAAAACAGAGTTTTCGAGCTTTAGCTTACTGTGGTTTAAAAAGAAGTACCTTTTCCCCCCGATTATTTCAGGAATCGTATGTCTGGAAGATGTACCAAGAAAGGTGTTGGGATTTCTTCCCAGCTGGTGACTGCTTTCGGAAACAATATGAGGATCAGCTTGGATAAGCCTGAATGAAAGAAACTCCTCGAGTCTGGACTGTCAACTTAAAGTGAAATTAACATCCTCTTGTACACTTCATATGCAACATTTTTGAAAGGTGACATTTTCTAAATGCCTCCCTTACAACAAGAAATTGTTTGTTAAAAAATCTGTGTAAAAACAACCCCAAAAAGAAGCCACCAAAAAAAAAAATCTCTGTGATATTTTGGAATTGATTGGACTCTTTGTGCCTAATGGACAAACCCTGTGGGAGATAACCTTTCAAAATGTTAAATCAAGGACTCTAGTTGAATGCCTTCAAGATTTTCAGATCTAATGTAACGTGTTTGTCAGGATGGCAGCATTGAGAAAGGGACTAGAAGTATGAAGTCTTGGATGCATAATACATGAAATTTTGAACACTTGAATGCCACATGACAATATCCACGAGTGACTCATGGTCTGAACTACAAAAAATCATTTTAACTGAAGTCTAATTTTTCCCATGGTACTTACTAGTGAATGTACCCAGAATCAGCTTGAAAAGCTTTAACCAGTTAAAGAAATAGAAACCGGAAAAACACTTTGTCGACAATGAAATATCGATTAAGTGCCTTAAAACCTCTTTAGATATAGCTATGCAAGTTTTTTATGTTTATGTTCCAGATGGACAGTCCCATTAAATAATTGTGTTGATCTTCTGTCTTACTTTAAGAAACTGCACTTGAAGGTTATGCATATAATTTTTTTTCTCAGTAACAGCTTGTCGATTGCTGTTATTAGAAGAAAAGTACTGTACTGAAAACTCAGAAAAATCTCAATCTTATGCCAAATTGAGTAATGCTTTATGGTCCCTCGTAAGTAGTGGTGCCGCTATGTTTAGGTGAATCTTAAGTAAAATGAAGTGCCCACTGCAATAAAGTGATACGTGCCAACCCGTGGTTCGGCCTCTTGTAATGCACCACCTCTGGATGATTCTACAACCACACTGTGGCTGCTGGGAAAGGGACATGAGACAAACAGCCTAACCCCTTCACAAAAAGGAAAAACACTCCACAGACCAGCACTGGTTTATTTGGCCAAACACATACCCTGTTGCTTGCTCTCTTCAGCAGCAGCACTTTGCTGTGCTGGAAACAAGCGCCACGTCTCCGCCCTTCCTGAGTCTGAGATGACTAAGTCAGAGAAAAATGCCCCGAGCCTCGTAAATGTATTATTGTGGCTGTTGTCAGACACAGAGGTAGGTGTGCACTGTGTGAGCTGATGGAACACACTGGCGCGGGGCAGGCTCTCACGGACAGCCATGGGCCCGGCCTTACAGGGCAACCCAAACTGGTGTCGGGCACTTTTTTCTTTCTCTTTTTCTGTTTCTTTCTCTTTTTTTGTTAGGAAATCATACTGTCCAACCAGTCTTCAAGCTCTTCCTCGGTAACATTTTTGGATGTGCTTGGTTGCTCAGGTTCCACCGTCTTTTCTTCCGCCACGGATGGTTTTGCAGGAACTAGGGAAATAAAGGCAATGTTAACAACTTCACGTTAGTCCCAAAACGGAGGGTGACAGCTTCCCTGGGCGCTGTTCCATGATATAATTCAGCCACAATTATTACTTTGCTTACAGCAAGGGGAAACATTCTATTGTTGTCCCTACTCCCTAAGAAGATACAATAATATCTAAACAAATTAATAGAGTAGAAATGTGCCCCTCTATTTATTCTCAAGTTGAATTTCACAGTTCACTAGTTTATTAAAAAGACCAATGCTCCGTTTTCTGTGTGCTATTGTAGCAATCCTGGAAAGTATTAAGGCTCTTGAACACAGGATATGCTGGGGCCTTGCCTTGGGCCTCTCCGCATCAGATGGGCCACTGCCTCACGGAACACACACAAACAAGAAAGTGTTGTTCTCTTGTAAAAAACAAGATCAAAACAGTAAAACGAAGGAAGAGCTGGTTAACTGGGCTATTCAGACAGTTGATTAAAAGGTCCGCTGCCGCACAGCTGAGGGCTACAAATATCTCAAGGCCAGTTTATAGCTCACGTTCAATTCGCAGCCTCAGATTTAACACTGAGATCAGGCAGGTAGCAGCTCTGGGAGCCGCATATCTAGTGAGAGGAATGTTGTCAGAAAGGTCAGCTCTGGGGAAGCGGAGATGTGAGCACAGAAATAGTTGTCAGTGGACGACGCCAGATTGATGTCAGGCACCAATGGAGATGTGTGCGGATGTGACACGGGTGAGGCTGTTCTCATAAAAGCACAGAACCAAGAAGATGGAGAGGGAAGAAAATGAAAACCGTACCTTTTTCTTCTTGGGCCTCCACTGCCCCATCTTTCTCAGATTCTAGGTCCTGGGGCATCTGGTCTGGTAAGATGTTCGCTCCAGCTTTTGCAGGCGCATCTAAATTAAGCAGCAGATCCAATTCTTCTTCCAGATGGTCCGCTGCTGACTGCAGTGGGGAAGCGGGATTCTGGGAGCCCTCTGAGGGGCCTGGTCTTGGGCTAGCTTTACCCAGGGACCCGGGGCAGCCAGCAGGTGCTGATTTCAGCTCAGACACGGACCCCTTTCCTCCAGGCCCCAGGGGCCCTCTTAACTGCATGCCTAGTCCCTTGCCTTCATCGTTTCTCTTTGGTTTCACCTGAGGAAGCTCTAAAGGAAGGGCAGTCTGAAAGAGAAGCATAATAACATAATAACTGAGTTGAAAATGTGAGTTCTGTACCATTTGCTCAAGCAGAAACAGAAGCTAAGGAAGCCATCAAACTGCCTTAGAATCGGAACAAGAAACAATTCAGACAGGAAGTTCACAGAGGGTCTCTGGTGGGGGCCCGTCACAGTACCCTCCTTTCTGACATGGGGTAAATGCATGCGGGCGACCTCACTGAAACATAACAGGCCTGCACCCCCACCCCCCCACCACCACTCAGCTCTGTGCTGAGTCGGAGTTGAAATCAAAAGGGCCATGTCTTCGATATCAGGACTGAAAAATGATAGTACCACAGGGCTACTGAAGGTACACTGAGTCTGTGATGAGAGTTAAATTTAAACTCTGTAAAAGGACCAAGAAGTAACTAGCAAATCAGATCTGTTCAATGTACTTGAAAGCACTAATTAAAGGTGAAGAGGTAAATTCACTGAGAAGAAAATAAAGACTGACTCTGTATTGAGTAAAAAAATGCCAGACATGAAAGAAAAACATACTATTTGATTACATTTGTAAAAAGTCAAAAGCAGGCAAAACTGATCTTTAATATTAGCAGTCAGGACAGTGGTTTTAGGGAAACTGGCTCAGAGCAGTGGGGAAACAGTGGCTTCAGCAGCGCCGGCAACATTCTGATTCTTGATTTGGATGCCAAGTCCATGGTAACTACCACCTTTGCATGCACTTTTCTGTCTCTGTTATAATTTAATAAAAGGTAAAAATATCCAGGTGGTTGCAATGCAGAGCTAGGCTGAGAACACTGTCCTGCAGGAGGCCTGTGTGACCAGCAGGGCATAGGAGTGGATAGGTTCAGAATGAAGGTCAGCCACTATTGGCAGCACCATCTCCTATTTGGACACGTAAGCACCCTGAGCAGATCCAATTTGCTAACAACTCTTCAGGCTTCTACGACAGGATGACTACACGCACAAACGTAAATGTTCATATTGTCAGTGTGCAGGACGAAGCCGGGGTGTGGTCCTCTACTCCAGTCCAGGGGTTTTGTTTCCGGGTGTCTGGAATTGGGCATCTGGAATTGGTTTTGTTTATTCCCTCCCTGGGGGTTTCCGATGTAGAAACACAGTTGAGAATAACTGCTGTGCATCGTGGCACAGAAAGCGGGGCGGGGGGTTAAAACAAGGTAGCCTGGTTTTCCAAGTTACTGCAGTTATTATTTACCTTTAGTCTAAGGCCTACCACCAACACATCCTTCACTTTCAAATGCTCACAACACTTCCTGTTTCTCTTCTGAGTCCCTTCATCTCAGTGGTTCCCTGTGTGTTCCGTTAACCATTCCTCATCGGGACCAAACTAAACATATCAGAACCCTGAACACCGGGACACCCAGCCTCTCCCAATCACAACCCCAAATGCACCCCACATTCCTAAAAAACAGTGACTCCCATCAGAGGCTAGTGAAATCCCCTCTACTTCTTTGCCCCTACCTCTCCTCCAGCCCTGAATTGTACTTGCTGCCCTAAATGTGGGACTAGTAAGTGCAATAGAAACAGCATTACATTCAACTGAAGAGCCAAATTAATCATTTTGGCTGCTGAGATTCTATTTAACATTAGTACTGCCCAAAATTTCACTTTTTAAAAAAGTCAAACGAGGAGGATGGGACTGCCCAAAATTTCACTTTTTAAAAAAGTCAAACGAGCCACAATTAAATTCTGAAGCTCCTTATATACAGTACTTGGGCTTTTCCTTTCAATCACCACCTTACAGGGATACCTCCCCAATTTCTATTTCCAGCCCTTAATTCTAGACTATAAATTTCTCTATTTGACTTCTATTTTCACTTTGAAATCTCAGAGGCACAAACCCCTAATATCACAACCTCACCTCCTGGTCCCACCTAGCAGTGTTGCACAAGCTGGAAAAAACCTAGGATAATTCTCCCCATGTCCTCTTAATTTTTCTTTTGAAGTAACTCTTAGAAAACTCCAATTCCGTGCCACCTCTACCATCATCACCCTTTCCAAGCTACAGCATTATTCGCCTGGACCCATGCGACAGCCTCCTAACTTGCCTCCCCTCGTTTCCTCTGCTCTTGTAAGTACGGATTAACCAATAAACACCCCCACCCCACTCCTGTAGCCCCCTTGCCATCCACAGCCAGCATGCTCTTGCTAGTGTCAGCAGAAGCAGTGCTGTTAATGCAGATCCTTCTCTAAATTCCAACTCAAATGGCCTTCTACTCTGGGTCTCAGCTTATCTGTCCCTTCCTCAGAAAATCCATTCCTAGTCACAGCAGAGTAGATCAGGTTCCCTGTTATATAATCCCACAGCACACTGTGCTAACCCTTCTTAGCAGTTATCACAATTTGTACATTTGTGTGATAATCTGTTTAATACCCACCTTTCCCAATAGATTAAGCCCCACAAGGGCAGGAACCATGTCTGTCTGCTCAACCACTGCATCCTTAGTACCCAACATAAATATTGTGCCAGCCAGACTTTATACTTTTACATTTCATTCAACTCTATTACATCTGATTCTTTAAAATGTAAACAAACAAACAAAAAACTTAAAAAAATTAACTCATTCTCCCTTAAAACTTTACAAAGTGCTACCTGATACAAAACCCTCAGCTTCATGAAAGGAAGAGCTGAGCCTGAGACATCCAGGGGTTATTTTTCATTCTTTCTTCTCCTGCCCTAACCCACACCAGCTCGAAGATGCCATCAGGGTTTTTACCTGGATCAATTCAGCAGCAACATTGAGTCGGAGAGAGAGAGGCAGTTCTTGAAGGGCTTGAACCAATGACTCACAGTCCACATAAAATGCTGAATTCTATAAATAAATAAGAAAGATACATAGATCACACATATACATATGTATTCCTGGTGATGATTACATGTGACCTTCTAGAAATGAAAGAGCAGAAGACACACTTGATATGGTTATGTCTATTATCTCCGCATTAAGATGAGCAGAACCAAACACCACCTTCCTGAGCCACAGCTCGTGCCGCCCGAGCAGCAGCGGAAAGTGCGCACCCCACCGTCAGGAACACACGATAACCTGGAAACTGGACACTCTTGGACTTACTGGCCAACAGAAAAATAAGCATTCTGTGGAATCTGAGTGGACCTTCAAATGCAGGTGCTGACCCTCAGGAGAGGGGGAAGAGCTGTCTAGGCAGTGAGATGGGTTGAGAGGCACGGCCGAAGGCTGAAGGAGCCCATGAGGTACCTGCTAACAGGAAAGCAGAGGATGGAAACTCACCCTCTAGCCGGCAGCACGCTGTGTATGGCCAACACTAAAAGCTCCCTTTGACTCCCTTCCCATTCATACCCATACAGTGACCTCCAAAACTGAGGCATTTGTACAAGCATTTCAGATTGTCACCTGGCTTACCAATAGTATAGCAGCTGCTCTCGGAGCCCTGGCAGCCAAGAGAAGGACAAACTAGAAGGTGGTTACAGTGACCTCACATTAGAGGCAAACATCACTGACCACCTCCTCTACCAAGGACAGCACAGGCCCAGCTGGAACGACGTCTTATTCTATCATCACTGACTCCAAGTTAGAGAAAATCCAGTGCTGCTCTATCCAGTCTCACCGATCCCACACAGCAGGAATGTCTCGGGCAGAGGAGTTTATGATGGAGACAGTCTGTCATTCCTGCTGTGCTCAAGAAGGGCCCCGAAATGAAACCCAGACCCACTCTAACCCTAATCCCCACCACGGCACACGGATCAAAAGAAACAAGGTGGCTTTTCAACACCCTGCTGATATTTTCCGAGAATGGCTGGCTCTTAGGGAAGCAAAGCTGGCGGCACCAATTGTGGCCCTAGTCCTGGGAAAAAGGAACTTACATTTACATCTAAAAAAAAGTATTTCGGGAACAGGACGGAGATAAGGAAGCCCTGATGAGAAAATGAGAAACTCAGTAGGTGTCAGCCCTTCCTCAGCCCTGAACTCAGCACCCACCTGCTCTGACACACCCAGCATGGCCAAGCTCGTGTTTTCCAGTTTGGAGAAACTCTCTCAACCCACTAGTAAGATGTGATCCTGAATGCTTAACACCTGGGTCAGTCAGCAAATCACAACCTGGAAATCTCACCCTCCCCACAGCCAAGGGGTCTGCAAAGTCACGCAGGTGCACCCCCTTCATTCAGCCTGCAGAGCGAGAACTTGCCCTCCGCGACCTGTGCTCTCAGCTCTCTGGAGAACTACTGAGACGTGCTGGGGTCTGGCTAAAAGTATCCAAACTTCCTCTGCCCTCATTTGCATCGTGTGCAACATGACTGTGAGGTGCATCATAAACAGTGAGGAGCTGTGAGCCGACCTCACAGAGATACGGGGACGGCCCGCTGTGCTTGTGAGCTGCACTCAATGTTGGGCATTTGGCTGTGTTTGCTAATGGAATGTCTCCTTCCCCCACATTTCTAATTCCCACCATCACCCGAGGCCCAGCTGACACTGTCCCACCTCCATGATGCCGTCAAGACACTGCAAGCCACCATGGTGATTGCTCCTCGTCTCCTTGCAGGAGTCCCGGAGCCAGGAGCCTGCCATCAAATGGCACTGTAACACTTTCCCCCACAAAGGGCTAAAGCTGACAGCCTTAGATATAAAGTGGGATGAAATAAATTGTGTAAAGCATGAACTTTAAAATAGGTTAATTGGAATAATAACCATGAATTAGGTTTAAAATAATTCACAGGTCTTTTTGCCTGGAGAGCGCAGTCCCATACCCACTTGGCCAACTCTGATGGTCACTCGCAGCTGGAGTCACAGCCTGGTCTGCAATGGGACACCCTGGTGTCTTCTCTCCTGCACAATCCTCGCTGGCAGAGGGGAGCAGCCCGACTCAGACAACCACCCCCACCCCCGCCCTCTGCCCTCAGTGTGCACAGAAGTCTGTCTGGGGAGTGAGAATCTAATTCTTCAGCTCCTCTCTGTCCAGGAACCTCATTATGCTTCAAGTCTCTGAGTCTGTGTAAAGGTACAGTACTTGGTGAGAAAAGAACCTGCTAGAAACTCCACTTTGCAGCTTTTAAAAAAAGTCCAAAATTGCTTTCCTTTAGTTCTGCTCTTCTTCTTTCTTTCCGAGAGCAGTCACCATAGCCTTTCCTCAGCCCAGCCCACATTCCTCAGGAGCTGAAGCACTGGCCACATTCGTGTGGGACTCAGGGACCCCAGTCTGGGAAGCTTTCCAGACACACATTCTCAGCCTCGCTCAGAACCAGAGTCGGGAGGGTGGACCTGGGGGCCTACACCTCTAGAAGCCAGGCTCAGGAACCACTGCCTCTGGCCCAGCCAGCACTCAACACTCGCTCAGGGAAGCTCTGCTGAAAAAACAAGTCATTATGTCAACAAAAATAAAAGACAGAATAGGAAAAAAAGTGATTTTAAAAAGCATCTATATTTTCACCCGAAGAAGTTCTCCTCCCGCCCTTTCCCTCCACACATGCCCCGCACTGTCCATAGGAAAGACATGAAAATCCCACTCATGGACCTAAGAGGACACTCCCTATAGTGACGGAGCCAGCACAGCTAAGCACCGACCCTGCTGCCAGGCTACAGTCTCTGTCAGCCTGCCCCTGAGCCACAAAGAAACGAAGGCAAGTCAGCGGGAGGGCGCTGGGTCCCTCTCCTGTAAGGATGTCCTCTGGGGACCTAACATGTTGGCTCAGTTGGTTGGAGCATCGTCCCATGCACCACAAGGTCGATTCCTGGTCAGGGCACATACTAGTCCCTAGGTTGTGACTTCAATCCCCAGTCAGGACACATGCAGGAAGCAACCGATCCATGTTTCTCTCTCGCATCTCTCTCTCCACCTCCCTCCCTTCCTCCTTCCCTCCTTTTTCTCTCTCTCAAAATCAATTTTTAAAAAACACACAAAAGGAGTCGAAACGTGAGTTGTTTGGTTTTCACCATATTCGTCAATGACCTTAGTTTGTGATTTCAACTTGTCCTAGAACTCTAAACTGTTTCTCAGGTATATGCCCAACAAGGCTGAAACAAATACAAATATTTTTAATTCCCAACTTTTTGTATAATACATACTCTTTGCAAAGTGACAGGCAGTACTTTTACAGTAACTTCCATCTCCTCAATTTGTATAAGACAATGTCCATCCCAAACTAAATACAACAGCAGCCCAGACATAAAATGAGTGGCCTACAGTGTGTGTGCTGAGCTGGTAGCAGAATGGGGAGGGGGGTGCCTTACCTCTGGGCTTTGGGTCTGCTGCTCAGCCACCTGTCTGAGGCTGTGGACAGACTTTCTAATCACTGGGGGTCTAATCAGAGTACATGACAAGCCACCAACAATCCTCTGTGCATTTTAAAGGCGTGAAAATATCTGTTATCTTTCATATGAAAAAATCAGTGAAATCGTGCATGAAAAAATAACCAAATTCCTAAGAAAGAAAACATAGCTTGAACACAAAGCAAATAAAATATTTGGGCTTTATGGATTTGCTGAAAGACATACATGATATCTGTTTTTATTTTATAGCTTTATTCACCTAATTCTGGAAGAAGAGTTATTTAAAGCTATAAAGTAAAAGATTTTTCTCAACACCAAAAACAATGTGGGGGGGAATTAATTTTCAACCCTCAGAGGAATTTTCATAAATGGAAAAGAAGAAAGCCCAAATGGCAAAGTAGTCCGCTAAAAATCATGACTCTCAGCTTTCTCCTTTTCAGCCTAGTCTGTGAACAAGCCACACAGATGGGCAAGTATAAAGGTGAACTCTAGCTCCAAGGACCTGCAAAATGTAAGCTCCCTGAAATTTTTCTGAGCAACTGAGGTAACTGAGACTAAACTGTACATGAATTACTAAAGTTTTTCCTACTTAAAGACTCTAGCTCAACACTAACAGAGGTGTTAGTTTCCGGTCTTGAAAAGAGCCAGCCCACCACATTCAACACAAACCATCTTACCTGCTTTGGACATGAAGCTTCACCATCCCAGTCTTTCTCCTCAGCAAACCGGAACTGTGAGAAGGAGTCCCCTAGAAATATAAAAAACACACAACTTTATGGAAAAGCCCAAGAAAAACACTCAGTTCTCTAAACTCCCCTGGCAGGAGGGATGTATTAAACATCTCCACTTCTGAAGAGCCAACCATCCTGATCTCAGTGGCACAACGGAAGGCTCTGGCTTCCACGTCATTGCACGGTGACCTGTGCATGGTGCGCACGTGAAATATTGTTAGAACCTGCACTTACTGCTCCATTCAGCTCTCAGTAAGCCACCATCTACATGTTCCTTCAGAGACAACAAAACAGTTCAGGCCATCGACCCATATTTAGCATATTTCATCTGCTTAAGGCAAGCAAGGAAACTAATATTTATGATTTGGGGGGTGGGCACAGCAGAAAAGGAAGGAGAAAAATAGGACTGAAGGAAAGAAGTCTAGCCTGATCCACAATATGAAACTTAAAATCTCTCTCTGAGGTGAGGTTATGAACCTCTATCATCATGCCAAAAATCGCCTGCTTAGAATGTCAAATGTAAGACGAAACTCAAAAAATGTGTCTTAGATTAGTTAATATGAATCATGGTACAGTGAACTCTCAGAATAAAGGAAAATGAACATGTAAGATCAACATAAGGGCATGAAAGATGATCCTGTACAGTGAGCTTATTTTGTATGTGTACTTATCCTATTATTTGCATTAAAAACAGCTGATTTATAAATGAAGAATTATTTCTCTGCCTAGCTTTCAGAATCCTCCAATATGGTCCTGCCTCATTAAGCCACTTCCTATTTCTTCAGACTTTCTGCTCCAAAGTCTTCCTTTTCACATTCCAAACATACTTCATAATCCATTCTATCCTCATTTATTTTTTAATACATCCCTCTTGTCTGGAGACCCACACATTTCTACCCATTTATATTCTATTTATACTTCAAGAACTCAGGTCCAGCTCACTTCCTCCTCCTCTGATACCTCTCAGGTGATTTAACCATATTATTTGTTCTTTATTTCTACATCAAAAGTGGGAAGAGGGAGAAAGAAATGAAGAACTCAAAATTAACGAGACAAAGAAAAATTTAAAGATAAAACCTATACCAACCCACCAATCCCAAAACATGTGGATCACAACATTAACATTTGACAAGATCAAATTCAAGGCAAAAAGGATCAAGGACAACACTCATTATCATGAAAAAGGGTAAAATCACTGCTCTTAGTCATTGGAAAATCAATTTGATCCATCAAAAATTATGATATAAATATATCTTATTAATATAATTAATACAATCTTGTATATGGATGTATTTGCATATGTGCATGTTATATATTGTGATTATACGTGTGTACTTTATTTTTTTTTAATATATTTTATTGATTTTTCACAGAGAGGAAGGGAGAGAGATAGAGAGAGTTAGAAACATCGATGAGAGAGAAACATAGATCAGCTGCCTCTTGCACATCCTCCACCGGGAATGTGCCCACAACCCAGGTACATGCCCTTGACCGGAATCGAACCCGGGACCTCTCAGTCCGCAGGCTGACGCTCTATCCACTGAGCCAAACCGGTTTCGGCATATACGTGTGTACTTTATATATATCTGTGCAACATTAATTTTTTAAAACTACTATAAAAAAGCCACAAAACCTCAATAAATCCTAAAATGTAACAGTCGTACAAATCATATTCACTGGTAATAAACATTTGTACCACACATGGGCAAAGAGTTGACATATCTTATATAACAAAGAGCTTTTGCAAATCAATCAGAATAAAACCAACTAACAGAAAAACAAGAAAGGGGGTGAGAATAAGAAATATGATGCCCTAGCTGGTTTGGCTCAGTGGAAAGAACATCGACCTGCAGACTGAGGGGGTCCCGGGTTCGGTACCAGTCAAGAGAACATGCCTGGGTTTCGGGCTTGATCCCCAGTAGGGGGCATGCAGGAGGCAGCCGATCAATGATTCTCTCTCATCATTTATGTTTCTATCTCTCTCTCCCTCTCCCATCCTCTCTGAAATCAATTTAAAAATATATTTTTTTAAAAAGTAGCTAAAAGCTAACAAGTTACAAAAAAGAATAGCTAATATATATATGGATAAATTAAAAATCAATCTGGCTACTTGATATCAAACTATACTACAAGGCTATAATAATGAAAACAGCATGGGGATGGCATAAAAATAGACAATGGAACAAAAGAGAGAGCCCAGAAATAAACCCACACTATTTGGCAAATTACTATATGACAAAGGAGGCAAGAACATACAATGGAGTAAAGATAGTCAATTCAATAAATGCTGCTGGGAAATTTGAACAGATACGTGGAAAGAAAGAAAAGGAAGGAAGGAAGGAAGGAAGGAAGGAAGGAAGGAAGGAAGGGAGG
>NW_005371823.1:552186-582915 GCF_000412655.1 Myotis brandtii | reverse complement strand
GGGAGGGAGGGAGGAAGGAAGGAAGGAAGAAAGGCAGACCAAAAGAAAGAAACTAGGCCATCTTTTTACACCAAATACAAAAACAGACTCAAAATGAAAGACTTAAATTTAAGACTTGAAACCATAAAACTCCTAGAAGAAAACATAGGCAGTATAATCTCTGACATTTCTCTTAGCAATATTTTTCTGATATATCTCCTCAGGCAAACAAAAGAAAAATAAACAAGTTGGACTAAATAAAATTAAAAAGATTCTGTAGAGCAAAGGAAACCATCAACAAAAGGAAAAAAAAAACCTACTGAATGGGAGAGAATATTCACCAATGAATGATACATCTGATAAGGGGTTAATATCCAAAATTTCTAAAGAACCCAAACTATTCAACATGAAAAAAATCCAATTACAAATGGGCAGCCAACCTGAATAGACACTTCTCCAAAGAGGGCATACAGATGACCAACAGACATATGAAAAGATGCTCAACATCACTAATCATCAGAGAAATGCAAGTTAAAATCAGTGAGATATCACCTCCCACGTGACAGAATGACTGTCATCAATAAATCAACAAACAACAAGGTAAAAATGTGTAGAAAGAGAACCCTCAGGCACTGTTGGTAGGAAGGCAGACCGGCGCAGCCACTATGAAAAACAGTATTGAGGTTCCTCAAAAAATTCAAAATGGAACTGCTGTATGACCCAGCAATTCCATTTCTGGGAATATATCCAAAGAGACCCAAAACATTACTTTGAAAAGATATATGCACCCCTATGTTCACTGTAGCATTATTTACAGTAGCCAAGATCTGAAAGCAACCCAAGTGCCCAAAAATAGATCAGTGGATAAAAAGGTTATGGTACCTATATACAATGGAATATTACTCAGCCATAAAAAAGAAGAAAAAAAGTATTATATCTTACCATTTGCAACAACATGGATAGATATAGAGGGCATTATGCTAAGTAAAATATGTCTCACAGAGAAAGACAAATACAAGTTCACTTATTTGTGGAATCATAAAGAATAAAATAAATAAACAAAATAGAAACAGCTTCATAGATACAGAAAGCAGACTGATGGGTGCCAGAGGGCAGGAGGGTTGTGAGATTGGGCAAAAAAGATAAAGGAATTGAGAAGTATAAACCGGTAGTTACAAAATAGTCACAGGATGTAAAGTACAGGATAGGGACTATAATCAGTAATTCTGTAATAACTCTGTATGGGGCCAGCTTGGTTCTCAAAATATTGAGGGGGGAACACTTCCTAAAGTTATGATTGTCTAACAACTATAGAGTCCACCTGAAACTAATACATATAATAATGAATATAAACTGTAATCAAAAAATAAAAAGTTTTATAAAGAAATTGAAAATGGCAAAATCAGAGGTATTCTTTTGAAAAATCAATCCAGTAGATTTTTAAAACTTAACCAAATAGCTGAATAGCTTATTTTTGGCATTCCTGAACTTCTATATTATAAATGATCCTATGATTACACAAATTACTATAATATGTAATCAGCAATGCAAACAAGGCATTTAATATCTGAATATTTACTTTCAAATACAGGTAAGATTCCAACAATGGCTAAATAGCTTGTTGCAAACTAATCTCCTTGCTAAGAACTAGGAACCCTGGGCCAAAAAAAAGAAATAATCTGCAGACATTAGAGAGCTACCATAGCAGTGAGGACGTAAGGGACAAAGGTCTAGAGAGAGAAGAAAAGCACCAGGAGGTAAGTCTATTATTTAGAACTGCTTTTTCCTTTGAGGCATTTGTTAATTTCCAAAGAGGGGGGAGGGGTGGAGGGTGCTGAGAGACTCAAAAACTGAGCATAAAATAATGACCAGGGAGGTTGTGAAGCTGCAGAGACCTTCTGCCAGTCTTATGGCATTGGGCGAACAAAAACTGCAGTTCAGGGCCTATGAAAGAGAAAGAGTCTTAAAAAAAATCAGGGCTTTCACATGTGGGACCCCTGACAACTACATCTTAGAATAGGGACAACGTAGGAATAGGCCAGCCCCACAAAGCCTGAGGCAAATCTGTGTATCAGATCAATCTCTGATTCTGCCTATAAGAAGCAAAAATCCTTTTTAGAAGAAAATGACACAGCCTAAAATTATCTCTACCATTTTTTATACGCTGTGTCCAAAATTCATTAAAAATCATCAGGCTTATCAAGAGATGAGACTGAGATAATAAAAAACTAAGAGAAAGGAAAATAAACAAGATATTGGAGTTATCAGACTTGGATTTTGCGATTTTGCAATGTGAAAATTTCAAGACTAGGAAAAACTATAAAATCACACACACACACACACACACACACACACAATGACAGTCATGAAGTCATCTTCAATTCATGTAAAATAAAGTATACACATTAAAAAACACAGGAAAAAAAGCTTTGAGGAAAATGAGATACCTAAAACACATTTGATTACAGTTATCAAACTTCAAAACAACATAACTTAAAACCCCAATAAAGCATAAAGTGGCTAATTTTGAAAAATAAGCTTATTAAAATGACTACTGAGAAATGGCAACCCCTCTAATCCTCTCACTGAATATGAAGGGGTTCACACTTATCAAAATGATGAATCCTAGGATTAAGAGTGCTTCCAGAGAAATTCTTCCTGGATTTTATCACGACCTGCACGAAAGCGATGGTAGTGTTACCAAATGTGCCATCCCATGTCTTGCACATCACACATGTGCACATGCAGAGACAACTGGAGACATTCCTGAAGTGAGACAGCACAGTACATTAGCAGTGATTCGATTCTGCTCCTGCTTTATTCCCCTGCTGAGAGTGCCTGGTCTCTCACTAACGGTGTCACCAGCTGAATAAGTACAGAATGGAAACCAGTAGAGGACAGTGGCAGCCAGCTATTGTGGACAATGGAACAAATGGTGAAGGGAGCGTGCCTTGGGAGTCATAAGCATTCAAAGTTCTGGAAGCACTCACCAGCTGTATGTTCAGAGAGTAATTACAGCACAGTGGACTGACCAGGACTAGGAATCATTAAAGGAGTACAGCACTCTCTTCCCTCTTCTTCAGCCAGAGACTAATTCCATGACTTCTAAGAGGCCGTGGAACTCATACAATGTCCTCAAACGACATGGAGGAGCAGTGAGTGCCTGTTAGACAGGCTGCTTGAACAACAGCAACAAAAACCCCAGACTCTTCGATTTTGCAGATAAGAATACCAAAGTAGCAGGTCTACTAAATCCAATGATAGCTTATTAAAAACAAAATTTGTTCACTAGAATATGCTTTGAAAAAGTGAAACTGATGTACCTTGAGAGTTCACATTTTTTTTTACATAATAAAAAGTCTCACATAATTCTATTCCAGTCACAATGCTGAGGTTGGTGTGCATGCAATGAAATCTGAGGTGCAGGTGACATTGAAACAATTTTGTTATAATTTGAAAGTCAATTACATTGCTCTAAAGCCACATTTCTAGAGGCAAAATTAATGACAGATTTTTTTCAATCGATTGTGTGAAGCAGCAAAAATGTTGGACAATTAGCCATGTGGGATGGCAGCAATCTTACATATGCTTCTGAAAATACTCTGAACAAATGTTTCAAGAAGTACGCAATGCTTAAATTTCTGGGATTCCTTCAATGAAACTCATGATCAGCAAACAAATCTTCAATCTAGGGTTTAATGAAGAGATAAATCTTTACCTGGTCGATAACCTGCTCTTTATCTAGTTACTGTTAAATAGAGGACAAGTTTAACTGCTAAGTACCACCACCAACACTCCATCCTGGCAAAGCTAGCCAAATATCTCGCTCCGCTACCCACCTCAGCTGAAAGCCACCATTTATTTAGCATCCCAAATGTACAGTAGAGTGACTGTGGGGACAATCTAACAGAAGACAGTGGTGAGAAATGAGAATACCTGCACATCATCAAAATTAAATCTGGCTACCAAAAACTATTATAAAAAAAAATTCAATAGCCCTGGCTGGTTTGGCTCAGTGGATAGAGCGTCAGCCTGCGGACTGAAGGGTCCCAGGTTCAATTCCGGTCAAGAGCATATGCCTGGGTTGTGGGCTCGATCTCCAGTAGGGGGCATGCAGGAGGCAGCCAATCAATGATTCTCTCTCATCATTGATATTTCTATCTCTCTCTCCCCCTCTCCCTTTCTCTCTGAAATCAATAAAAATATATTTTTTTAAAAATTTCAACAGGTTTATTCAATTTTCAGATGTTTTCCTTGTATTTTGGAAGTCCATTCTACAACAGTAATATTTCACTTTAGCTTCAGCTAAATATGATTTAACACTACCATTCGGTCAAAGTGTGTATTTGGTGTGCCTCGAATTTTAGTTAGTGACATTCTATGAGGCCATTTTAAAAATAAGGTAGCTTTATATGTATTGATAAGAATAGATACCCAATACTCAACTGTTATGTGAAAAAAAAATCAAGTTTTAGTTTAGTATGAGTAAGATATATAGAGATATACATATACACACAAAAATACTGATATATGTATAGAAATAAGTCGAAATAATTATATACTTATTTTAAGAATGATTATCTCTCAGAGGGTGGGATTAAGGGAGACTTTTTTCCTTTCTGTACAATACATTTCCCAGTTTTATTTGCCTTTGTAAACAACAAGCACCTATTACTTTTGGAACTGAGCCAGACAGAAATAAGGATATCTGGAAAAAAGCTAAATTTCCTGAGGGCAGAGACCTTCTCAGAATGCATTTAAGGCAAAACATCCCTAGATCTCAAAGCTGGAATCGCAGATGCCATTCATGCAATTTTCTCTTTATAGAACAAGGAAGAACCTTGGGTCTGGGGAGGCTTGGTGGCCTGACCATGGCCACAGAGCCAGTTAATGGCTGGACACCAAGACCTCTTGGCTCCTAGCATTTATTATTATATCTACAACTAATAAAGCTCTTTCCACTGGGCTTCTCAGCTATATGAATTCCCTAGAACAAAAGCAAACACTTAATAGTTTATGCCATTTAGTATACTAATATTTGACATGTTGACAATGTTTGAAAATCCAACCTCAAAAACTTAGGAAAAGAATCACTTAGGGTTCCTTTAAATAACTACTATAGTACTTTAAAAAATGAGTGTTTTTATAGAATTCTAGGTATTCTAATAATGATAGCATCAGAAAAATAAATATACCAACACTTTATTTATAATACCCGGGATTCTTATTCTGCCTAACTTCTTACATTGGTCTAACACATGTCTTATGA
This sequence comes from Myotis brandtii, assembly GCF_000412655.1. Classification (NCBI taxonomy): domain Eukaryota; kingdom Metazoa; phylum Chordata; class Mammalia; order Chiroptera; family Vespertilionidae; genus Myotis; species Myotis brandtii. The sequence goes on along the minus strand of NW_005371823.1, from coordinate 577,667 downwards.
TCAATGGCAACGTGGACACTAAACTTGTTAGAATTCTGCAGTACTATGCTTTCTAAAAGCTTAATCATAGACAACACGTCTTTGAATTTTAAGCTTACCCTTTCAGCCCCATCAGCAAAAAAGGGCTTTCTGCCAAGCAAAAGTACTTAACATGACCACACTCTTCAGTGGAAGTTAAGATGGGATTACAAGGAATAATCTTTATCTGGGCAAAGAGAAACCTGCAAAGACTTTCAGCTTCGACAATACAGACTTAGGTGTATATGAAGAGTAAGTGTGAACGATGGAAAATGTGCCCCAACTAATAATATCCAGTTCCAATGATAGGGTAGTGACCATTCCCATAAATGACATCTGTCCTAGATATCTGGATCTTTTTCTCACAAAACTGGCCCAGACCTTTGTGGTACATTCTTTTGGAAACCAATTCTAGAAAGCAAGAGGAATGTATCACTAGTTCTGGATGAGTATTTCACTTTCAGCTCCATGTTCTTAGCTTTTCTTTATCATAATCACCTTCCTTTATTTCCCCCACAGCCCTTGAAATATGCCCTCAACCAGGATACCATGTCTCTGGGAAAACACAAACAAACCTTTGTAGGTTGACAAGTTCACAATCTTCATTAAAAAAAGAATATGCCCCAACAGTCACTACAATAACTACTATAGAAAATGAAACATACCCTTTCTTCTCTCTGAATTTCTCTGTTCTCATCTACAAGAGATGTCATACTTGGAAGGTCAAAGTGGATCCTAAGTCCACAGGCTAACACAGATCAATTCAGAGATTTGTGGACTTAAAATCTACAGGACATAACAAATCTTGCCTCCCCCAACTTCAAGCTTCAATGGATGAGCCATTCTAGATGCAGATGTCAAGCACTCAAATATCTACCCTAAAACAAAGCAACAGCTAACATTTTGTCTTTGTGAGGAAGTCTATACAAGCCACTACAATGATTAATTTTTAAAAAGTCAGCTTGAGCCAAAAGAACAAGAGAGGTAAGAAAAATCTCTCCTTCTGCTCAACAGTGACTTATAATTAGGTTTCTCACCAGGTGTGGGGCCCCCAAAGCCCCTGAGCATCAAATATCCACATTGAGCACTACATAATAGATGTGCCTATCTTCCCAATGTCCCTAAAAAGTTGCTTCCCCATCTGCAAGGATTATGTAGAAGGAAAAGCCAAATATATACTCAGGTACCATGAAAGGGTTCTAGGCTTTATGATAGAAGGATGATGCTGACATTCTAGAATTTAGAATCTAGCTGTTTCCCTCAAAATAGTTGAGTAATTTATGTTAACCCTGTACCACCGTAGACAATCTAGTACAATTTCTCGGGTCAAATATTTCCAGAAATGAGGCCAACATCAAATCCTGGCACAGAACTCCAAGATAAGAGAAAGTGATTAGATAAAAGTGAATAAATAAAAATATAAAGATCAATCCTCCCATGGACAATAAAGTCATAAGACTAAGAACTGGTCTGAAGTAAAATAGAGTGTCAGCTAAGATGAGGTCTGGCTGCATGAAACAAAGACATGAAAAATTATGGCTTAAACAAGATAAAAGACTATATCTCTGTCAACTAAAAAAATCAAGACTTAGGCGGTCAAAGGCTGGTATGTGGCCCAGGCTCCTTCCAAGTCATTGTTCTGCCTTTCCTATGGAGTCATGATCCAAGGTGATGACTACAGCTCCTGCTACCCCTATCAAATTCCACACAGCAAAATGGAAAAAGAGTAGAAGAAAAAGAGGCAGAAGGCATGCATTATCTATCTGCTAAGTTAGTTTTCCCAGAAACTACCATAGAACATTTCCACTCATTTCTCTTTTGGCCAGAGCTGTGTCCTATCATTTTATCAAGCCACAAGAGTGGCCATGTGCCCAGATAAGAACCAGGAGTTTGAGGAGAATAAATATGGGTTGGGGAAGCAACTAACCTCTTTGACAAATTATCAGAAAGTCCTACTTAAGAGGTAGCTAATAAGGGTCAGCTGCAAGTGTAGTGATTATGCTAACTGAAGCATGAGTTGTCTCCAATTATTTCAATGAAATACTTGCAACATTCAAACTTCTCAAATTATTATTAAAACTAATTTTAGAGGCTACATCCCTTTCAATCTTTTTTTCCAATTCTGATAAGAGATAAGTGTGAGATAAAATTCTAGTTTCCAGTATAATGCAAGACCTTTATACCAAAATAAATACTATTAACTATCTTTCTCAGGGAAAACAGGCATAATGTGAAGTTAAACGTTAATGACTGTAGGAGTAATAATTCATTTATTTAGTTGCTAATTTTTTTCATTCTTTCATACATTTTTCAGCACAATTCTATGCCACACACTATTGGATGCTAATAATATATCTTTGCTCTCAGATCCTGAGTTGAATAAATAAGAGGGGACTATAAAAAACAAAAAACTGAAATTTTAAAAACATTTTAATACCTTTCCCAAAGCTTTAGAAAGGTTTGTACTCTCTCCCTTTCTTATTTTACACATACATGCACACATAATGAGAAGCTCATGGTGTTGTTTTGTTTTAAAAAGATTTAGTCTACCTAATAGTTTATTTGTATTTTATTTTCATAAATTAACCTGGCACCCAAAATACTGACTTTGTTGGTTATAGTGGGTAAAAAACATCATACAGATAGTCAAAGGTTCCAGATCTAATACCTGAAGTAGATCTAACCCCATGGCAATTTTGCAATGATTTACAATTCACTTCCAGAGGAGATGAGAGAGAAGAGCTAGATCAATGCCCAACCACCATTATCTGGAAAATAGCCTAATATCTCTCTCTCTCTCTCTCTCTCTCTCTCTCTCTCTCTCTCTCTCTCACACACACACACACACACACACACACACACACTGCAGTGCAGTCCCACTGTTACACTAACAGTCTTTTCCAAAGATCAGTATCTTGGTCCCACAGCAGAGTTGAGCCTTGCCTGAATTTTCTGGCCTGTCATCTGTTCTCCTCATAATTTCATTTTCATTCCTACACTGAATATTTTTTTTGAAAGTCAATCTATCCTTATTACCTACTTATGTCTCACAAACATGGCATTTTCTACCTTAACCTGCCCAATTTTCCTTCTTGCAATTAAATGTTATCCATCAAGGTTAATCTATAATAATAAAAGCTTAATATGCAAACTGACCGAACGACCGAACAGCAGAACGACCGTCCGGATGACCTTCCAGACAACCACACTATGACACACACTGGCGCCAGACCAGCCAAGGTGGGTGTGATGTGATTGGTCGGGGGGGGCCGCCATCGCCCCATGATCACCCTGCAGAGGGAGGGCCAGGCCACTGACCAGTGGGGTGATTGACGGGGGGGAGGCTCTGCAATCACCCCAAAGAGGGAGGCCCAGACAACCCCCTGCGGGGCAATCGATTGGGGGGCTCCACAGAACCGGGGAACCAGGAGTGTGTGGGTGCGGACACGGGCAGCGCCAGGCCAAGGCGGGTGCAGGCAGGGGGTGGGCCCATGAGGCAGCAGGGGCTGCGAGGCAGCTGGCAGCCAGGGCCGGGAGGCAGCCAGGGCTGCAAGGGCCCCTGCAGCTGGGGCTGTGAAGGCCTACCCTTGCACAAATTTCATGCATCGGGCCTCTAGTGTTAAATAATTTAAATCCCCAAATGCCATAATCCCATTATGAGAAAAAAAATGGCTTGAAGCATGCCCTCCAATTTAGAGAATACTATAGAGGTTTGCTAGAGAAAATGTCTGAACCCCTTTCTATCAGAACTATGAGAATGCTTTCTATTTGTTGTTTATTGGCTAAACATATGCCAGATTCTCAAATTAACACATTAAGCGCCCAGTCAGTCACTGGTGACTGACACTATACTTTCCATCCAGAAGACAAAACAGGCTGGGTGCTTAACATGTTAAAGAGTTAAGAAATTTTACCTGTTGTCTTACCTTTGATTTGTCTAATTACTTTTTATTGCACCTTAGCTCAATTCACTGAAATCACCTTTCTGATCATGAATTCACATCTTCGCATAAAATGCAAATTCATATCCACACCTTCAGCGGCTGACAGCCCTTCTTTCAGCTGCTACTCTCACTCCTAAGACCCTATAAAGCCTCTTTTCAAAAACACATAAGGATTTTCCTAATATTCTTCATAAAATCTCCAATTGAGCAGCTCCAGCAAGCACTAGTAATACCCAAGCTGAAGAGAGGAAACCCTCAGTCTATATTATAATTTTACTGAGGTTAACTCATGCAGGCGATGTAGAACGTGTGGAAGTGAGTTTTGATTAACTTCTTCATATCCCAGAGCCTCACTTTTCTTTGTAAAACTTTTAGCTCTAGCTTTTGAGTCTGCTTGGAATGAGTCTGGTTGGGCAGTGTGTACCCATAGAGACCACATGAGCAGAGGTCTCAAAATAGAAGGGATTTTTGCCATTCACGGAGCAGAAAGGCCAGTATGACTCAAGCATGGTGAGGGGTGAAGAGGCAAGATGTGACTGATGAGAAGGCTGCATCATATTCTGTATGTGACTCAGGGTTCTTCATCCAGTTATCAATCTCTCTGCTAAACACCATAATCTACAACAACCAGGCTTAGTGATCTCATTTAGGGCTAGTTCTTATCTGTTAAACATATTTTATATGAGTACCCAGGCACACAGTAAGTGACCAGTTATCCTTATGTTGTTTACAGATTAAACAAGACAACACAACCAGTAAAAATTTTAAAATGAACAGGAGGGGCTGTCAAATTGTCACCTTCAAAACAAAGAGGATGAAAGATTCAAATGTTCTCTGTCTGCATATGGTAATGGATTGTTCTAAAAAACATTTGTGGCTATATGCCATCTACCAAGCCTTTTTTTTTTTTTTTTGGTCTTCCAAATGGGTAAGAGTTTATTGCTAATGCAATAAACACGGAGAATAAAAAAAACATAGAGAAGACAATCAGATGCTAAAACACAGTAATGAGATTCTCTTACCTAAAAGAGTAAGGCTATCAGGAGCATTTGTTTTCTAGAATAAGAGTATCCATAATAATGATATCTTCAAACTAAACAAAGTCTTACCATACAATCCAACAATCTCACTCTAGGCACTTTCCCATTTAAGTTGCACAAAAACAGCCATTCTACATACATACAATAAGCTACTGAGGCACAACAAAACATGCATATTAGTAAGTGAAGGAAGCCAGTCGGAAAAGACTACATATTGTATGATTCCATTTCGGATAAGGAGAAACTATAGAGACAGGAGTAAAAAGGTCAGTTGTTTCCAGGCGTTTGGGGAGGGGATAAAAGTAGGTGGAGTACAGGGATTTTTAGCAGTGAAACTATTCTTATGATACTATGATTGTAAACACAAAACATGCATTTCTTTTTTTAAATATATATTTTATTGATTTTTTACAGAGAGGAAGGGAGAGGGATAGAGAATTAGAAACATTGATGAGAGAGAAACATCGATCAGCTGCCTCCTGCACACTCCCTACTGGGTATGTGCCCACAACCAAGGTACATGCCCTTGACCGGAATCGAACCTGGGACCCTTGAGTCCGCAGGCCGACGCTCTATCCACTGAGCCAAATTGGTCAGGGCAACATCATGCATTTCTCAAAACCTAGACAGCCTACAACATGAAGAGGGAATTGTAATATATGTAAATTTAAAAACCAATTTGGGAGGTCAGGGGATACCAGGAAAAAAATGTAGACTCTGACAAGAGAATCTAACTGTATTACAAATGTGTGAAACAGCCTTGCTGAAGGAAGTGGGGGTGGGAGGGCAGCTGTTGACCTAAATAACGTTGGAAATGAATGGAATCTGTAAGACAAAAGGCCAAAGAAACTGCACACAGTACTGTATTCTAGATGATAAAATTGTTTCCTTTGGGGGAATGGGAATTCTGATACTGCCATATGTATGTACTGGACTTGAACAGGAAGGTAAACTGATGACAGATATGGGGGCCAGGTTATTACCTAACACGTTTTGATGAGCACTGTTTGGTCCTGGCATTACTCATACCCATGATACATACTGCTTTCATTGGAAAGTCGAAAGTTGCCTCGTATTTGGTAGATCTGTTTGAGAAAGTCAGCAGTAGGGGTGTTGATTCTCATTATTTACAGCTGCCTTAGAGCATTTGGCTTTCTTTTATCTAAATTTTCCATTCCATATCTAAAAGACAGAGTGGTGAGTTTTAAGAAAATCTGATATACAAAAACACAAAATTATAAGACAGTAACTTGATAAACTGAACAATAATTTACTGATTTACAAAGGATTCATGAGCAGATTCATCTACTGAGACTCCATGACATATTTAAAATGTGACTGAGTTTCCAAAAGCTTTTCTTAAAACTTTTCAGAATACAGTCATTGTGCAGTTGCAGGAATGTCAGTGGATTGGCTATAAAGAAGCACCTGCTGTTTGATGCTCCCTCTCAAGTGTTCCTGGTTTGATGAGTACATTTGTGTCTTATTGTATTCTCAAAAGAATTGCTCTTCATGGGTGTTATCAAACGTAGCAATATTTTTCAAGATTTCAAAGCTCAAAGGAGAATTTGTGCCAGTGAATTATCAGAGTAGTATCTCTGTATCAGTGGTGTATCTCTTATGTCTTAGCAGTAGGATGAGGGTAATAAATGTTGGGTTTGCTTTTGCTATTTAAAAAGAAGAAATATCTTCTAAACCTTTTCCCACTGTATGAGAAACTTTAACTACGCAAGGTATCAGTGGAATCTGTTTACCAAATTCTATTTGACAAGTTTTAGTAATCATTTTTATATAATTAACCAGCTTTATTCAGTTTCATGTTTACTATGTTTCAGAGCGATGCTGTTGGGCAGAATTCAGCAAGTTAAAGGTCTTTTTTAAAAATCATTCAACTGCAAATTGACCCCCATCTGGGGCTTTCTGGGTATTAATCAAATAGTATCCTTTTTTTTTTTTTTTTTACTTTGGTATATACCTCTAAAGTATAAGGTCTTTTTTAATACTATAAAATAATATTATATGAGTAAATGGCAGTAATTAAAAATAATTAGACTGACAGCTGTCAGAAGGGAGGGGGGCTGTGGGGATGGGTGAAAAGGTGAAGAGATTAAAAAAAAACTCATCAACACACACAACAGGATGGTGATTACCAGAGGGGGAGAGAGATGGGGGAGGTCGTAGAGATTAAAGAGGGGATGAATGGTGATGGAAGGAGACTTCAATTGGGGTTGTGAAAACACAATAGAGTGTACAGTTGATGTATTATAGAATTCTACACCTGAAACCTGGACAGTTTTGTTAACTAACAACACCCTAATAAATTCAATTTAAAAATAAAATAAATAAAAATAATAAATTAACATGATCAAATATGTAGATAATATTTAAATATTTTCATAAAATGTTTTGGGTGCCTCTTGGGGGAGAGGAGGATTGTTTTTTATAGTTGGTGTATTCAAATCATGATCCAAATAAATACCCCAGGATGCATTTAGTTGATGTGTCCCTTAAACCTCTTTAGTGTTCATAGTTTGTTGAGGAAACCAGATCATTTAACCTATCAGTTTTTTCACTTTCTGGATTTTGCTGACTTGTACTCCCATATCATTGTCTAATCTGTTCTTTTTTTCCCCCCTACGCTTCCTATAAACTGGTAGTTAGAATTAGAGGTTTGATCAGATTGAAATTCAATTTCTGGATGAATGCTTTTTAAATCAGAAAAAAAATTAATGAAAATTTATAAGGACAGAATCCAATTTTAGATAAAGATGTAATGTTGGCTTTTAGAGTTATCTGGACAGGAGGAAAATATCCCAAATCCACTGTCTGTCTGAAATTGTTAGGAAATGAGTAGGACCTAAAGTTGCTCATCAGTAATATCATTTTATAATGAAATTAGAATAAGCTTAAATTGTAATAAAGTTTTTAAAATGTGAAATGATGGATAATATGCACAACCTGTATGGTCATCAATAATGACATAATATAAAATCCAGGATGATAACTGACAGGCTTTTTCAGGTGAGAAGAGATTAGATCATGGTCACCCAGGGAAATGGTTGTGTACTTGTATCCAGTTTTGAACCCATTTTGTTTTCTAAGGAAATGGGGTAGCAAGTAGAAGAGATGACAAGTTACTTTCCAAGCCATTTTCCCATCTTGGTAATTCAGAAATGGATGCAAAGAAAAGTAGATTTGTGTCCAGGGTAAATATAGGAAAATTCTGTTCTAGGAAAGTTCAAAAAATGGTGCATAATTAAATTGAGATTTCTAAAGGGGGAATTATAAGACATCTGAGGTTCTTCAGTCCATGCTCTGGGCAGACTGCTTGGTGGGGTGTATGGAGCGGCAGGACTCTTGTCCCTGCTGCAGAGTTCACATGCTGAAGGAAAAGAAAGGGAGCACCCACTGTACACAGGTCCCCGTCCCAATACACATACAACCTGATGTCTACAAGTTTGGTCCATTTGTTGCCTCTGCTGAATATGGCATATGGACAGTCTCCTTTTCCTCCTCTGATCCAGGGCTTCCAGCACGAACGGAGGGGAACCTAAACTCCCTGCTATTCCACCTACCTATTTCCAATAAACTATACTAAGCATTCTTTTGTGTTCACAAATAATTTTTAGTGAATGATACATATTAACCTTATGTATTTATAGCTGTCATTGTGAAGATGTAATATTGCTAAAATTGCCTTTAAATCAGAATTATAATCCTCCTATATAATAAAGAGCTAATATGCAAATGGTCGTCACGCCCTCATGCTGTGATGCCCTCATGCCATCATAATCCATCACAAGGAGGCTGCGTGTGCAGCAGCGCGCATGGGTGGGCGCGGCTGCATGCACAGTGAGGTGCGCGCAGGCGGGTGGGGACTTGACACTGCATGTGCGGCACGGAGGTGGGGCCCGGCGACTCTGCATGGCGAGGCCTGGGGGTCCCACAGCTTGGCGCGGAGGTAGGACCCCCAGCTCCAGCCTACCTCTTTGGGGCAATCCATCCAGGAGCCCTGGATGGGTGGGCGGGGCTACCTCTTTGGGGCAATCGATCACGGGGCTCCCACCCTGTGAGAGGGCACAAGCCAGGCTGGGGGACCACCCCCCCACCCCGAGTGCATGAATTTTGTGCACAGGACCTCTAGTTGAATTATAAAGTGGAATTTTGTTACAAAATAAAATTTCAAATTGTATCACCCCTTTTTAATAGAAGATGCTAAGGTTTTCGCTTTTCTGGTGGAAAATGAAGAAAAAATAGCTATTTGAAATGTCAATGTTTCTAAATCCAATATATATTTAAAACTGTTTAAATAGAATAAATTCTGGCATTGCTTTCCTTTGGCTTCTTTTCTGGAGAGGGCCATCTCCTGCCAAATGAGAAATACTTTCTTTTAACAGTTGTGACATTCAAAAGCGTATAATTCTATAGCTGTAAAGTATTTCAAGGTAATTTACTGTCTCTAGAGAAAGATTGGATTATGCTGTTTACATATATTTTATTATTTCTAACTTTAATTTTTTTGATAACCTGTGATTCATTAACATGAAGACCATAGTAGACTGGCTTCACAGTGCAGTGAAAAGTCATAAGCTACAACAAAATATGTACCAGCCATCTATGTGAAGGGGAAAAAGTCTTAGAATTGATACCAAATAAAATGGCAGAGACCAGCATTACACAGAAGGCCACCAATGTAAAGGGGAGACTGAGACTTCCTAACGTTTTGAGGCAGCTCCACTCAATAAGGACTGTCAATTATGCATGTCACGAAAGGCCACATGATTTGCACAAGCAAGATCCATGATGACATGTTTGCTCTGACTCAAGACTGAACCAAAGTCTAGTCTTTTTTATATAGTTTAATAACTCACTTTAATCACTTTATAAATCCTTGAACATTTCCAATGTAATTATTTCTGAAATGGAATAAATAACCGAATATTAGTTCATTATATGTACTATGTGCTATTACTTATTTTACCAACCCCACTGTGAATATTCTTTCTTTTTAATTAAATTCTTTATTGTTTAAAGTATTACATGAGTCTCCTTTTTCCCCCATTGACCTCTTCTGGCTGCTCCCTCCCCCAGCACATGCCCTCACCCTCCTACTGTCTATATCCATTGGTTATGCTCATATACATGCACACGAGTCCTTCGGTTGATCTCTTACCCCTCACTGCCCCACCTTCCCTCATAGGTTGGACAGTCTGTTCAATGCTTCTATGTCTTTGGTTCTATTTTTGTTCATCAGTTTATGTTGTTCATTATATTCCACAAATGAGTGAGATTATGTGATATTTATCTTTCTCTGACTGGCTTATTTCGCTTAGCATAATGCTCTCCAGTTCCATCTATGCTGATACAAATGGTAAGAATTCCTTCTTTTTTACAGCTGCGAGGTATTCCATTGTGTAGATGTAGCACAGTTTTCCAGAGCTTACTCTTAACTGCTCATGCAACCCATCCCCAGCAAGATCCACAGGGACCAGAGTCAACTTTCAGTCTGAGAGGTCCTTCATGGACACTGTTATTAGAACCAGGTAACTGGTTACATGTAAAAGTCTTTTCTGAGTTTAGAGTGTCAGATCCAATGATCACATAATGTTAACACTGCTGACAAGGAATACAGTAGCTGGATATAAAAGGAAATTCACAGAGTATACATTTCAGACTTTAATATCCACTTACTCATAATGTTTCCAAGAAACAGCAAAGGTTTACCTGACAGATTCAATGACACTATACTATGTCACTGAATAGTCAATGACACCTTGAAAGGTGATGGGCTGGGCTTTCTCAAATATGATCAGGGATGCCAAGGGAAAAAGTGAGGCCAGTCTGAAGGATACCAAATCAGATCCTCAAAGAAAGAGGAAATTTTCAAAGAAAGAGGAAAAAGAGAGGAAAGAAGTGAAGTGAGCCACTGGAACAAAATTGGGGATTTTATTTTAGGGATATTTGTTTTGATAAGTCAAGTATCTGAGTTTGAAACTTGGCCCCACTATTTAGTAACTGTGTGTCTTAAAGAAAGTTGCTTGAACTTTCTGTCAAATGGGAATAATAAGAATAGAACCTAGCCTTGTAGGATTATGAGGATTAAATGAGCTATGCACATACAATTGTTTTAACACAGTCACTGACGGGTAGCAAATGTTTAGTAATATTTAGTTGTTAACATAATCACCAAACAAACAGTAAGTAGAAATTATGATGCTGCTCCATCCTGAGATGTATTATGCCCCCCAAACCAAGTCACGCCAAGGCTCTCCCCCAAAAATGTCACTTAATTCGTCTCAGACTCAGATTGAGTTGCCTGTACCAATATTGTAAGCATATCACAGCAAAGGAAAAAATCTTTTGCCATTGGACCACAGGATTAAATGAAATGCAGATAGCCATGTATTGTGATTGACTGTTTGAAAGTTCACATTTGCTTTTTACAATAATAAATTTCTACTGTAATCTTGAATGAGAATGAATAAAAAGATTAAGGTTAGAAACTCTACCTGAGTAACTCATTGCCTTCAAAGACCAAACATCAACTATTAGTCTAAATTATGAGGACCATAGAAAGAACTGCCATTGTTGTAAGGCATTCAAAGTACTTTTCAGAACTTGATGTTTTAAAAAATCCCATTATAAATTGCTCTTCTATCATACTAAAAAAAAGAAAAACATATAAATACTAAATATTAAATTTCTTTTACTTAGAAATAATTCTACACCAAATAACAGTATATAATTTATCATCACAAAAAATTGTTATGGAGTAAGAGGGAAAAAAATCTCAAAATTCACACCCATCAATGTATCAGATGTTCCAATGACCAAATCAACCTCATGTTCACCTTGGTCAGCTGTATAACTCATTAATATCAATAAAAGCAAATTTACCTCACAACTATATATTTTTAATGGTACTTAATCATTTCGCTCAGGTTTGCTGGGGCTGGATGGGGGGGAATCAAATCTGAATTTGGTAACCAAATCTAAATTTAGTTTACTTCTTATTTAGATAGCACTTAATTGATTTAATACATAGGAAAACTAAAATATCTTCTGAAACAACATATCTAACCTTCCTTTAATAAGAAAGCATTTTTTAAAGTAGAGAATAATTTTTTATAATATCTCAGTCATTTCCAACTACCTCTTCTCAAGCTATAATATCAAGAATATAACACCAGCCAAGAGTATCTACCTGAAACACTAGAGAAATTCAGGTGGAGGCTGATTACAGATAAATGAAAAAAAAAAGTCAATAACTTTTCCACATACTATCAATAAATAGACAATGGTTGGGGTGGGGCAAAGAACCCCTTCATGGCAGCAACAAAAACTTAAGAAATGTTGCAACCTATATGAAGAAAACTGTAAAACTATAAAAATTCTTGTTTATTCATTTAACAAAATTCACTAAGATAAGACTGTAATTAGTGCTGAAAGTATAGAATTATATAGGCATCACTTCTTGGCCTTTTGGCCAAGATCAAGTGTAAAATTATATAGACCACTGTTGCCCTCGATGAGTTCACAGTTACATAAATAAGCAATTGCAGAACATATAATGACAGACAAAATGTCTTATGGGAGCACTGTGTGTATGTGTGTGGCAGCAGGGCACGGTGGGGGATACTTAATTCAGGTTGTAGTACATCAGAGCCACAAGTATAACTACACGTGTAGAAAATCTGACGTACAATTTGACTGGGAAGGGTGGGGAGTGAGAATATGGCACAAAGTCTGGCTGTGAAAAGGATGTGCAAAGAGATATACTCTCCATCAATGGGGCAGGGGCATGGCAAGGTAGCTGCAAACCCAGTGTTGTGCAATGCCAAACTTACAGAACCCATTTGCCACAAGGTGTCAGCCCGAGGCCCCTTCCCTGTAGGCCACACTGATCTTACTGGTGGCAGTGATGGATCACTGATATACTAGTAGTGCCTAGGCTTTTGTTCCCTGATGCTGCGAAGTTCTTCTACTTCCTTGAGACTGAGGTACACAGTTATCTGATCTTTGTGCGGGATCCTTGCCACTTTGCGCCACACAAAGCCCAGATCATTTCTGCATTTCACATACACCTTCACTAAAGCAATCATCTCAAGTTTTTTTAAACTGTCAGAGCCCATTCTTTTCATCATCACATACTCCTGGGACTAGTGCAGTTTCTGGCACACAGTAGGCAGTTAGTAAACGTGTATTTATTGTATGAATAATACTTAAACCTATGCATGCAAGAATCGATAAGCAAATAAGTGATGTACAAATCAAAGAATAAATCAGCAAACGAATATAAGTGATCTGTGTGACATAAAGGGGGTATGGGATAAAGAAATAAGAAAAATATTAAATGTTATTTTCATGAAGCTTGCTAAAAGTATACAACAGAAACATAAAATACAGAATTATATTTGCAATCAGAACTGTCTGGTAAATCAAGGACCTCAATAAGAACATGTGGGAAGGGGAAGATACAATGATCTTGAATTGCTCTCAAAACTGAAGAATTATTAAAAGAAACTAAGGATGGACCTCAAAATTACAATATTCTAACAATTACCTCCATTCAAGGCAAGTGGATGGCACAAATTTATGAACCAATGAGCTATGAACATGATCAGTGAAAAGGGAAAAAGTCCTACAGCCAACTGATTTTTGACAAGGGCACCAAGAACACACAATGGGGAAAGAATTGTCTTCTCAATAAATGATGTTGGTGACACTGGATAGCCACAAGCAGAAGAATGAAACTGCACCCCTATCTTACACCACTCACAAAAGTAACTTGAAATGGATGGAGATTTAAATGTAACACCAGAAACCATAAAGCTCATAAAAGAAAACATAGGGGAAAAAACTCTGACATTGGTCTTGGCAATAACTTCTTGTATAAAATATCAAAAGCATGGGCAATAAAAACTAAATTAAACAAGTGGGACTACTTAAACTAAAGAGCTTCTGCAGAACAAAGGAAATCACCAATAAACTGAAAAGGCAACCTACAAAACTGGAAGAAGTTTTGTAAACCATATCTGATAAGGGGTTAATATTCAAAATATATGCTGAAACCATACAAATCAATAGCAAAAAAAAAAAAAAAAGCAAATAATTCCATTAATAATGGTCAAAGAACCCGAATAGACATTTTCCCAAAGAAGACATACAAATGGCCAATGGGTACATGAAAAAGTGCTCATCGTCATCAATCATCATGGAAGTGGCCAATCAAAACCACAAAGAAACCACCTCACACCTATAGGATGGCTATTATCAAAAGGCAAGAGATAAATATGCTGGTGAGGACGAGGAAAAAAGGCAACCCGTATGCACTGTTGGTGGGAATATAAATTGGTGCTGCCATTACGGAAAACAGTATGGCAGTTCCTCAAAAAATTAAATATAGAACTACCATATGACCCAGGGATTCCACTTTTGGGTATATATCCAAAGGAAATGAAATCAGAATCTGAAAAGATACCTGCAGTCCCATGATTCATTGTAGCTTTATTCACAATAGCCAAGGTATGGAAACAACCTAAACATCCTTAAATGGATAAAGAAAATGTGATTCTTGGAATCCATCCACCTCCCATCCCCACCCCCAACACACACACACACACACACATACAGGGGTTGGCAAAAGTAGGTTTAAATTTTTGTATTATTTATTAATTACTACATTATTTATTTGTATTATAGTTGTAAACCTACTTTTGCCAACCCCTTGTATATATGTATGTATGTATGTATAACATACACACACACACACACACACACACACAATGGACTATAAAAAAAAAAAGGTAACCCTGTAATTTGAAGCTGGAGGGCATTATGCCAAGTGAAATAAGCCACACAGAGAAAAATACAAATGCTGCATGCTCTCACTTATCTGTGGAATCTAAAATAAGAAACACATAAAAGTAGAGAATAGAATGGTGGTTGCCAGCGGCTGGGAAAATGGGGAGATGTAGGTCCAAGGACAGAAACTTTCAGTTAGAATAAGTTCTAAGGATCTCATGTACAGTATGGTAACTACAGTTAATACTACTGGGCTGTACTGTGTGCTTGAAAGTTGCTGAGTAAGATGCAATTTTGGTCCCTTGAGTTCTTGTGACTAGTGTTTTTCTATCTTTCGTATAGAACAGAGCTGGTGCTTTCACATCACACCAATCTTTCTTAGAAAATGGATCAACCACTTCCTTCTTGGCTCCCTTTTTGCCGCCTTTCATAAGGCGCTTTTTCTTGCCCACCGCCATGGCGCTGCTCAGAGAGCCAAAAGGGCCCTTACAAATATTTCTTACATGAATATACTATTGTCAAATCATATTGATGATTCCCTGGTGTTGGTCACCACATTCTCTTAACTGAATTATTGCGATAGTGTCCTAATTGGCGTACCTTCCTTTAATATTATTGTCTCAGGTCCCCAGTAAGTCCACTAGGTAAGCAGAACAATCCTTTCTCTATATTACATTCAAATGCAAATTTGATCCTGTCACCCCATATTTTAAACCTCTCATCAATTGCCCTCCACTGATTTTATTTTTTTCATATATTTTTATTGATTTCACAGAGGAAGAGAGATGGAAAGATAGAAACATCAATGATGAGAATCATTGATTGGCTGTCTCCTGTGTGCCCCCTACTGGGCATCGAGCCTGGAAACGCCAAACTCAGGCATGTGCTCTGACCAGGAATCGAACCATGACCTCATAGGTCGAAGCTCAAACACAGCCCTTCACCGATTTTAGATAAAGTTTAACATTTATTTCCAGCTAAGATGAAGCATGAGGACCCAACTTATCTTCCCAACTGAAACAACAGAAAAATCTGGGGAAACTAGGCACAGCCCAGCAGACTCCCCACGAAGAGAAGATGGAACTAAGAATCCCAGGAATCAAAGTAAATAGAGTCTTCAAGAGAGAATTCCAGAAAAGGGGGAGCTTCAAAGAGAGGGAACTATGGCAATCAGAGAGGGTCCCCTAAAGAATTCAGCAGACTCTGATCACTGCAAAAGTGTGAGGAACTGCCCAAGGCCAAGAAAAGAACCCAAAATGACTATAGGAACCCATGTGAGTACTCAAAACAGGGCCAGGAATAGTGCTGTTCCTACCAGTCAGACTAGAAAACCTTATAACTCATGGGGCATCAGAAAGAATATTCAAATGGGTCTTGCTGTAGTAGTTAGAAAAATTAACTTGATGCTAAACATTGCTCTGGTCCCACCCAAGGAATCTTAAAAGCAAGACCCAAAAGGATCAAACTGTTTCCAGGTAAAACTGCATCCTAGAATAAAACTACCTAAGATTTATAGGACTACAAGAGTGTGCAATACCCAAGAAGGAAAAATTCACAATTTCTGACATGCAATCAAAAATTACCTGACATATTAAAATAAGCAGAAAAGGACATTATGGCTTATTAACATAGCTTGCATTCCCCAATACATCTGGTCCCTAGCTAATTCTCTGGCCCTCAATTCTCCCCCTCAACATTTTATGTTTCGTATCTACTGAATTTGTTTTAGTTCTTCAAAAACACCATGCTCTTTCTTGCTTTCATTGTTAACTATCTCCCCTGTTTGTCCATCCAGTATGGTATACAGGAAAACTGTCAGGGCGGGAGAGAGTCCTGATTTGATGTGCTCAACAACATCCATGGTGTAAATACTCCTACCACAGCCAATTTCAAGCTAGCAATGGTTTAACAATCAGCTTGAAAAATTCCTAAATTTTTAACAATCAATTCTCATGAGCTGTGACAAGCTTGCATTTGTTTCTCCCATCACCTGCTTGGATTGTAAACACTCATCCTCAGGTCTCAAGTTCAACATCAGTTACTCTGGGAATCCTTCCATGGTCCATGGTCCTTCAAATCTAAGCGAAATGTTTCTGCCCTGTGCTTCCATAATACACTGCACTTTTGCCATTAAAGCACTTGTGATATTCTTCATTCTTTGGTTTTGTACCTGTCTGACCCATATACTCCAAGAAGGTGGGTATTCATTACTGCATCTGCAGAGCATCAGCACGATAGCAAGTGCATAACAACACTCAATGAAAATTAGCTGAATGAGCAATAAAAAGAAACATACGAATACATGCAACAACACAGATGCACCTCAAATGCATTATGCAATGTGAAAGAAGTCAAACACAAAAGGCTACATTCTATGAAAATGACAAAACCCACCAATCAGTGGTTGCCAGGGGCTGGCGTAGTGAGAGGGAATTGCAATGGGACACACGGAAACTCGGGGTTGATGGGAATGTCCTGTCTTGATATTGCCTAAAAAGGGTAAATGTTACTGCACATAAATATACCTCAAAGACATGAATTTGTTTTAAAAAATAGCTGAAGTAATCTGTCAATGCTGAGGAGATGATGAGTAAATCAAAGCCCAAACTTAATCAATTTTCAGCATAATGTGGGCAGGGCAGCAGTAAAGATTGGATACACATACTATATTGGTTTCCTAGAGCTGCCCTAACAAAGTACCACAGACTTAGGGGAGCCCACACAACAGAAATGTATCCTCCTGCAGTTCTGGAGGCTAAAGGTCTGATATTAAGGTGTAGGCCCTGCCCCTCAAGAGGCTCTGGTAGAGCATCCCTCTTGCCTCTTCCTAGCTTCTGGTGCTCCTTCCCATGTCGCTGCATCACTCCAATCGCTGCCTCTTGGTCACATGGCCTTCTTCCTCCTCTGTCTCTCTCCTCTGTGTCTCTATGTCCAAATCTCCCTCTTTTTTTAAGGACACCTGTCACTGCATTAGAGCCCACCCTAAGCTGGCATGACCTCATTTGAACTTAATTATACTGGCAAAGACCTTATTTCCAAATAAGGTCATATTCACAAATACTGAGGGTTAAAGCTTAAACATAATTAGCAGTGAGTAGCTCATCATTTCTCCCTCAGATAGCTCTGAGATAGCTCTCCTCCCTTCCCCATATTCCCTGGGTCAGGGCTAGAAAGAAGGAAGAAGTGGTGAGATGAATGAGTCGGAGTGCTGTCCCCTCTAACTGTAATTCAATCCATAATACACAGAAATAGCTATGAAACAAGGCAAAGATATGGCAACACAAAAAGACATAGAAAGTTCAGTGGTTCAGAAGTTCTAGGGGGCTTAAGAGAAGGTTTCATGGTATTTTAAAAAACGGTATTTGAAATGGTCCTGGATAGAAGATATGAAGAAGAGTAGGCCATGCTAAGTCAAGGGAAGAAATGCTATCATGTTAGAAGACAGAGACAGACAAGAATGATAAGAGGAAGGAGTCCAATTTGATGAAAGCATTGACTCTAAGAATGATATATTGGAAAAGTAGGTGAGAACCAGGTCCAGGTAGCAAGAGGTAAAATGCCTAAATAAGGAGCCTGCACTTCATTCCACAGATGGTTTTGGGGGCCACTAAGGGGGCAACAGCAGTAAAAATTGATGTTTTCTCATCCCTGCCCAGAAAACACAGCAAAGAGGGTCACATAATAAGACAGGTGACTTTTCAAATGTATAGTCTTTTGGACTGTTCACATCACCCAGGTTGCAATTTGTCCCACTGATCCAGCCAACATGTAATATCAGAACTAGAAATAGCTAGGGGAGCCCCACTCTGCTACTGTGTGGAATTCATGTCATTCATCTGCTGAAATGGCTCCCTCTTGAAAATACAACAGTAATTCAAAAGTGTTTATATTTATTTGCTTCAGTAAAAGACTTTTCTATTGTTAAACTGCAAGCTACAGTACAAAATTTAGTAAGATTTCTAACTTATAGAGAAACTGTTTTCTTTGGTAATTCCTCTCTCCAAAAGAGTGTTCCCAGAGTGCAAACCAACTCATCCTTTTAGGTTATAAAGCTGAAAATCCTCAAACGATAGTATTTGTTTGGTTGTTTTTACAAAAGAAGCACACAGAATAGAGAATTTAATTGCCAGCAATTCTGCTGAAACTCACGGTGAGAATGCCAAGGCCACAGTTACTGCATGTGTTCTTGTTCTAGCATCTATGCCTGCGTTTAAGAACCTTCTTCCCCCATCCTACCCCCTTGGCCTTCTCTCTAAGCCCTTTTCTAGGACCATGCAATTGTAATTGCTCTATGGAAATCAATCCTTGAAACCCTCTGGGATCTAGAGGTCAACTCTCCCACAAAGCTACATTGTGTCTGAATGTTCTCAATGTCTGAGATTTTAACTAGTGTGGGAAAGTGGACAGTTTCAGAAAAACAATTTAAAAAAAAATTAAAACAGGGAAAATCTGATTGCATAGCCAGATAAGTCAATTAAAATATCATTTTGGTGTCATCTTTCTCTTCAACCATAATAGGCTACAAGTTTAAATCAAATTCTCTTTCTAACTCCTAATTGTTCAATTTCATAAATGGCAATATCAGTCAACTAATAATTAGCAGTGAGTAGCTCATCGTTTCTCCCTCAGCTGTGCCCCTGAGATAGCTCTCCTCCCTTTCCCATATTCCCTGGGTCAGGGCCAGAAAGAAGGAAGAAGGGGTGAGACGAATGAGTCGGAGTGCTGTCCCTCTAACTGTATTTCAAAAACATATATAAATCGTGTAAGGGTAAGCCCTCTGTGCTGACACATTACACAGACTATTAGAGGTACCTAAGGGGCTTTGGCGATTATCAGATTCAACTGCTTCATTTTACAGACTTAAAAAATGAGGCACAAGGTGGGTGACTGACTGTCCAATGTCAAACAACTAATTAGTGGTAGAGCAGGAATAAGGACCAAGTTCTTCTAGGTGATGGTCCAATGGTCCCTAGCTTTTTCCACCAACCCATAAATGAAAGAAAAATTGGTTATGGACTTGGAATGTCTGCTCAACGTGGCATCTGGGCCACCACTGGCCTAGCATTCAAATATTCCAATATCACTGGGATGTGTCCCTGCTCACCCAACTCCAGTTCTCTGCTGACACCCACCAAGCACAGACTGAGACTTCAAATGATGGAACTAGAGGCTGTCACTTTCCTCTGTGCTCAGAGGCTACTCTGTCCCCAGGGCAGCCACCCAAGGCCGGTTGGCATGACACGCTCTGGGAATTTTAAGGGGTACCTCAGAGGAAAGCCTGGGGTACCAAGGCCAGTTATTTTGCTTCCAAACTGGATTGTGCTTTTTAGGTGACATGTTTGTTTCTTAAGGGCCATTGTCAATCCCCTGGTTCCATGTTTTTCACACATTGAAAAAGAATACTTGCTCATCAAGAAGGAAGGAAATGTGATCTTGTTTAGGCCAGCATGTTTGAAAAGTCCTCATAATTTGTCAAGTAGTTGCCTGGGAGGCAGATTCCCCTCACCTCCATCCCAACAACCGTACACAAGTTAAAATTCAGCAGTTCATAGGAATCAAACAGAGAGCGAAGGCTGTGTCCCTAAAGTCCTCAAATAATAAAACAAGAAATGCCCCTGCCGCACTGTCCTACACCACAAGATTGACAACCCCAAATAAACTCAATGTGGAGCAAAGACACAAATAAACAAAAATATAACAGTGCTAGAAGAAAACATGGGTAAATCTTACATTTCATAATCTTAGGGGTGAGGAACACCTTTATAAACACAATACAAAACTCATGTAACTCCATAAAATGTAAAGTGTCTGTACAGCCCAAAACTATGAAGTCAAAAGACAAGTGACATGTAGGGGAAATATTTGCAACCAACAGATAAAAGACTATGCCTTCATCTATACTTTACAAATCAATTTTGTAAATAATTGTGGTAAATAAAACATACAAAACATACCACTTGAATCATTTTTATTGTATAGTCCAATAGCATTAAGTACATTCACAGTGTTCTACAACCACCACCACCACCACCACCACCATCCACCTCTAGAACTTTTTCATCTTCACACACTGGAACTCTGTACCATTAAACAAAACCCTCACCCCCCCCCCCCAGCCCCTGGCAACCACCACTCTACTTTCCGTCTCCCTGAATTTGACTACTCTAGGAACCTCACATACATGCAATTGTACAGTACTTATTGTGACTGGCTTATTTCAATTAGCATAATGTCCTCAAGGTTCATCCATGCTGCAGTATGTGACAGGATTTGCTTCCTTTTTAAAGCTGAATAATAATCTATTGTATGTACTGGTATGTGCCACAGATGGTTTATCCATTCATCCATCAATGAGCATCGCAGTTTCCCCTTCTGGCTACTGTATACAGATCAATGTTTTAAGAAACATATATCATCCAGTTAATGGACAAAACTACAGAAGGTCTAACTCTTGGCTCATGCAGGGGACTGCTGTTGGGAAAGGAGAAACCATCAAAGAGGACAGCGGTCACATGGGTCTGAGTGACAAAATGGGGGTTTGAAGCATGACCAGTTTCCCTCCGATTATCTCCCTAATTACTAGGTCCTGTTTGGGTGCTTGAGCATGTTAGTGATCAGTTTACAAAGTTACTGAGTCTCTGAGGGGCCAGCTCTGACCCCTATTTTTCCCTTAAGCCCTGTTCTTTTATTATGCCATTCTGCAGAAACCCAGGTTTCTCGGGAAGGTGTGGAGCAGAAACATCTTTCCTTCCACACCCAGAACAAAGGTGACGTTTTGTGCCTACTACCTTGGAGAGAGGCAGAAAGCTAGGTTAAAGGCTGGCAATTCAGAGAACAAAGCAAAGTAAAACATGCAGGGGGCAAAGAAACTTAAGGGCTCTCATGTGAATACACTATTTGCCCATTTGCTATTATAGTGATTTTATGCTATACTGATGCACTAACAGTAATGTGCATAAATACTGATACGTTACTAGTTCAAGGTTTGAATAAGAAAGCAGGACTCTCTCCTTTCTGTTAACAATAACGTTTGCTGTAAGACACAAAATCGTGTAGACAAAGAGGAGAATTTCTTAATTGTAGGCACTGTCAGCACACCGGTCCTTGGAATTAGCAGTTTAGTTTTGGAAGTAAAAAAATTTGATTAGATGCTAAAAGTGTCTGCTATATTTCTATCCCCCATCAGTCCACCAGTGAAAAAACATTTATGTATTTCATTTTTCAAATGTTTAAAATCAAAAGAACTTTGGAAAGACTAAAATTACTAAATCCACCAGGTATTAAAATTATAAACACCATAACTTTATATTTATATAGGACTCTTTTTAAGCATTAAAACATTTGCTTAGTAAGCAAGGTACTGCCTATCAAAATGAGTCTGTTGTGGGGGTCCCCTTGGCACCTATGGATGGCACACACTCCTTCCCTTCCTCCGAGACCCGTCCATGGGAGCAAGAGGAAGCATTAAAAACAGACAAGGCAGCAGCGGTGAGGTAGCCGTGAACTTTGCCCCACAATTATTAAAGTATCTACTTAGAAATCACCAGCGGGAAAGAACAAAAGAGAAATGAAAACAATACAAAGCCAACACATTTACTCCAAACACAATACCTGCCAGGCTCTGTCCTGCTGCTGGAAGAACACTGGCCACAGAGGCAAAAAGTGGGCAAAGTAACTGCGACCCGATGCCAGTTCCAGCGGCATTCAGTGTGCATTCACTGAGCCCTGGGCTACGCGATGTTGGGCACAGGCTTCCTCTCTCACAGAGCACTCGGGGAATTTCTGCTCTAGGATCTAGAAAGTGACAGGGAGAGAGACTGCAGCTCATGAAATGCCCAACTCACCCGAGGGAGTCTTGCTCATTATGCCAGGATTTCTGTCTAATAGGACATGCTGGCGAGGCTGGAATAACAGGAACATTTGCGGCTGGACCAAGGCATTTACTCCTGCAGGGACAGACCTGCCAGGGAATGGGCATTTTCTGAGGTCTGGCCGGTAGACACAAGACAGCTCTACCTGTCGCTTCAACTCTCCATCTGCCCGCTTCTGGGCAGACACCAAGATCACACCAAGATCACACTATGGAAGTGCTTTGAGCTCTTTGCAAGAAAAGCAACTTTAAACCAATGAATTGCTGTGACTCAACATTGAATTAGAAGGGAGAATCGAAAACAGTGAGAATAGTTACAAGAACTAAATTGCACTGAATCCAACTCATTAAAATCTCCTCTCAAAAATATTTATAGATATGAAATAAATGTTTCCTATTCTTCTCGGGACACACTCCGGCATCTCCACTTTTTCTCACCAGGCTCAGGATCAAAACCACCTCTATGCCGATGCCACACTGGTCAACCCAACTCCATGTTACAGCTTGTTCCCCAGACCAGGGAGCGCCCCTGCCTCTCAGCAAAGGAAGAGAATCCACAGCAAGCACAACAAAATCAACAGCACCCTCCCCCCCTCGGCTGTTTTCATCTATGCATTAATTTCTTCCCTTTTCTCTTTAATGAGTTGCATTTAAAGGATAAAATATTTTACATAGTCTTTCACAAGGCACTAGACCAGCCGTGGGCAAACTACGGCCCGCGCGTCGGATTCGGCCCATTTGAAATGAAAAAAACTATAAAACTAAAAAAAAAAAGACCGTACCCTTTTATGTAATGATGTTTACTTTGAATTTATATTAGTTCACACAAACACTCCATCCATGCTTTTGTTCCGGCCCTCCGGTCCAGTTTAAGAACCCATTGTGGCCCTTGAGTCAAAAAGTTTGCCCACCCCTGCACTAGACACTTTTCATTAAAAGTGACTTTTAGAAATAATGCAATCTCTGGAAAAAGAGGTACACATTTTATTTAGTACAGCAAGCCAAGTGGGAGAAGAACTCTTTGTTAAAAGCATAAATTACATTTGAAATCTAAGGGCAAGGATTTATAAAATAATTTCTGAGCCATAAGCTGAGACCATTGAAGAGCTACACACAATGGTTAAGAATACAGAGCTCTGAAAATAAAGCATATAGTATGTAAACACTGACAAATCACTGTGTATTCATCCAATTGGCAATATGAAAAGATGGAAATCTAATTTGTTAAAAATTACACACACCATTGCAGTAACAATTACGAATCATCAGTAAATTTCACGTTATTTACAGGCTGACAGTTAGCAGCTGACTTTGTTTCTTCTGAGTTACACATAGAGAGAGAGATGTTCGCTCAAGGGACACAAGAACTTTCAGAGACAGAGAGGGACAGAGGGAGGAAGCGAAATGCAAGTCTATTCACTGTTTCTATGCTGGACTTTCCAATAACTGAATTTGATGAGGGGAAAGGGAAGAAACGTTAGCCTTCAGGAAAGATGTGTGTCACCTACAAACTTCTTGCATATGTAAATTACCCGTGGATCTTCAGAACGGGCATCAGGTAACAGAAGTCAAAGAGACCTGTGTTTAAAGCTCAGCTCCACAACTCATTAGTTCTGTGACCTTAGGAAAGTGACTTAATCTGTTAACTTTCTCATATGTAAAATAAGAATTAATATTATCTACAGCATAGATCTATTGTCAAGTTTAAGTGAAAGAACACATGTCTGTATTTTAGAAGAACCATATAAATGCCAGTGCTCCCTACATACTCTCTCTGTTTTACAAAGATAATACATAGTTGGAAGGCATTCTACATCATATGATAGTTTTTACTTAATATATAAGTATCATTTATGGAATAGTAGTCATTAAAATTAGGTTTATGAGAAGTTTTTAATAAAATTGAGAAATGTAAAATATTCATTTAAAAAGTTACTTAAATATGGGCATCTAAATGAGATTTATCATAAAATTATTTCCTATAATGTTAAGGACAATTCTTGGTATAAGAGAAAAGTACATTATAAAACATCACCAAGTCCAGATTTCCATCAACATGTAACTTAATCCCTCTCAAATAGGGCGCTTTAGTTGAAGTTCTGCCCATTTGAAATGCTTAGCTGCTCTAATCTCAGCTCTCCCATGGTCTCTAGGAAGGGATAAGCCTGTCTTTCACTGGGAACTGAACAAATCAATCATCACAACCAGATTGGTGACATATGGCACTCATGTGCACTACACTCCCATGGATGGCAAAGGGGGAAACTGAGTTTCTCTAGGCCAGCGACTAAAATCCATATTTGGTGAGAACTTTCTAATATTCATTAGTGAAAATCAAACACTTATTTATAGACTAGAGGCCCAATGCACGAAGACTTGTGAAAGAATGGGCCTTCCTTCCCTTGCCTCCTGGCACTGCCTGTGCTCCGGCCCGGAGCCACCTTTCCGCCTTCCCACACTGCCCAGAGTCCCAGAGCAGCTGGGGTGGTGTGGAACGCCTGCGTCCCGCCCTGTCCCTGGCCACTCGGCGCCTGAGTATGCAAATAAACCCACCATCTTTGTTGGGTTAATCTGCATACTCACTCCTGATTGGCTGGTGGGCATTGCAAAGATACCGTCAATTTGCATCTTTCTCTTTTATTAGTGTAGACTAGAGGCCCAGTGCACAAAAATTTGTGCACTCGGGGGGGGGAGGGGGGTTCCTCAGCCCGGCCTGTGCCCTCTCGCAGTCTGGGACCCCTCAGGAGATAACGACCTGCTGGCTTAGGCCTGCTCCCGGGTGGCAGAGGGCAGGCCCAATCCCTA
>NW_005371823.1:543519-550718 GCF_000412655.1 Myotis brandtii | reverse complement strand
TCGCTTCAGTGCATGGCTGCCGGCCGCCATCTTGGCTGACAGTTAATTTGCATAAGGATATGCTGATTAGCCAATGAGAAGGGTAGCGGTCATACGCTAATTACCATGTTTCTCTTTTATTAGTGTAGATAAGGATACATTGTTTAAAGATTCTCATGTAAAAGACATAATAGGAAAGAAGATATAAAGAGACTTCAACAAACACAGTGTTACCAGAAAGGCGCCAGCATTTAGCGTGTGGGTTCTTAACTTCCTGCAGGAAAGATTTCACAATATGACTCCAGGTGATTTTGAGAGTCCAGTTATTAAAGCTGGGGACAGTGAAACAAGGAAGGGCTTAGAATAGAACAGTGGTTCTCAACTTTCTGGCCCTTTAAATACAGTTCCTCATGTTGTGACCCAACCATAAAATTATTTTCGTTGCTACTTCATAACTGTAATGTTGCTACTGTTATGAATCGTAATGTAAATATCTGATATGCAGGATGGTCTTAGGCAACCCCTGTGAAAGGGTCATTTGACTGCCAAAGGGGTCGCGACCCACAGGTTGGGAACCGCTGGAATAGAAGAAGCAACCGAAGAGAGACGAGGTGGGGCTGCTTTGCCTCTCTAGAGACATTATGGGAAAGAAGTGAGCCAAACTGGGGCTGCTGTTAGCTCACTGGAGAGTCAGAGAAAAGAGGGCCTGGGGGACAGGTTCAGGGGGTTAGCCAGGAACAAGCTGCTGCTGGCCATTGCTCCCCTGGTTGCAAGTCTCGTGGGGACACAGAATTTAGGAGACGAACACCTATGGGGGAAGAAGGGTGGGAAGGGAAAGGCACAGGTGTGCTCCCAGGAGGGAGAGCAGTGCAGGGCCCTTTGTTTTGAGGGTTTCTAAAGGCTGGGCGTTCAGGGGTGGTCTTAGAGGAAATCTCAATAGAATATTCGCCAGCTTTCCCAGGTGTGCCCTTTCAGTGTTGTGGTTCCCATTGATTGGTCAGCACCAGGGTCATTAGTTGCTGCAGCTGTTTCTGGCATCACCTGCCTGGTTTTGCTGCTTTTCTGGGCCTGGAGCTGAAATACAACTGATGCTAACGGATGTTATCTCTAGGGAGGAAAGGTCAGGGGGTCTAAACTGCATAACCAGCAATGTGAAAAACCAGCAATATGCCAGGGGAGAAAAGGCCACCCTGGGAGTAAGGTCTGGCACCAGTTTTGCCCCTTGCTAGGCACCCTGAGCTTTCTGCCCTGTGACCTTCTGTACCTGGCTGCCAATTGCTCAGCCAGTTTGTTCAGCTGTCTGTCTCAGTTTCCACATTCCACTTGCCAGGGAATGTTCCTAGCTTCTTACTATCCTACCTCAACAGTAGCCATGGCTGCTTTTAAACAAAGTCTGAAACCAAATGTGAAACTTTTAAACCGATTTGGTTTTAAAGAGACTAGAAATATGCATGCAGGTTCCAAACAACACTAATTCCCAAGTATTCAACACTACAATTGTTCTCTTAATGAAGAAGATAATAGAGACAACCAAAACATCATTAATTTGGGACTGCACTGCACATTACGGAACATCGGGGGATTTGCGCAGATTTGTATTCCTAATTATGTTTTGCTTCACCTAATATTAAAATTACCTTGCAGTATTTCCTAAGCCCCATGATAGAGTGACTAGCAATATGCCAAGTGGCAAATACAGCGAACCTGACATGAGATCTAATGTGGTGGTAACTCTCATACACAAATTACTTCTATCATTAAAGTGTATACATTGCCTGTGAAACTGAAAATCAGCCCACTGAGTCAAAATAAAATGACCAAAAATAAAATCAGAAACAAGGTAAGACTGTCCTCTCCACCACTTCTAGAACACCAACCTAGACTTGAACAAATGAAAAGGTAACTTGCACTAGAAATGGTGAATATGTGAGTAGATACAAAAGACCATCTTTCTTCTTCTCTCTTAATTTCCTGAAAAGATAACTCATGTTTAAAACAAAAATAACAACATTGTAAGGTAGGGTCCACAGCGTATGTGGAAGTAAACAATCACATAAAGTGTGGGGTGGAGGTGAATGAATTATACTTACACTAGAGGCCCGGTGCACAGATTCGTGCACCATTGGGGCCCCTCGCCGTGGCCTGTTGAGATAGGGCCAAAACTGGCAGTCCATCACTGCCTGCCACTCCTGCCTGCCTCTCCTGCTCATCCCGGCCGCTCTGCACCTGCTGCCACTGCAGCTTGGTAAGCTTGCTGCCGCTCCGCTGCGGTCTCCGGGCTGCGGCCAACCGTGAGCCCTGCGTCTGGCACCCATCAGTCACCTGAGCAGTGCTCCCGATGTGGGAGTGCACTGACCACCGGGGGTAGCTCCTGCATTAAGCGTCTGCCCCCTGGTGGTCAGTGTGCATCATAGTGACTGGTCAACTGGTCGTTTGGTCGCTTAGGCTTTTATATATATAGATTTGAGGAGTAGGAAAGAAATGTCAGTTCTTCCTTAGTTAATGTAAAATTTAATGGAATCCCCCAAGATAGCAATGAGCTCTTTTAGAGTAGATTTATAGTCATTCTTTTTGTTTTCTTTTTATTGAATGTATTGGGGTGACACTGCTTAACAAAATTATATAGGTTTCAGGTGCATAATTCCACAACACATCATCTGTATTGTGTGTTCACCACCCTAAGTCAAGTCTCCTTCCATCACCATTTATCCCCCATACCCCCCTCCACTTCCCCCACCAGCTCTCCCCACAGCAATCCCCACACTATTGTCTGAGTCCATGAGTTTTTTTTCTTCTCTTTTTTTTTCTGTTTTTCCTCAATCCCTCCACCACCACCACCACCCCAGCCCAGAGCCCACCCACCCCCACTCAACCAAAGCTATCAACTTGCTCTCTATCTATGAGTATCTCTATTTTGCTTGTTAGTTCATTTTGTTCATTAGATTCCACATATGAGTGAAATCATATGGTACTTGTCTTTCTCTGACTGGCTTATAGTTGTTCTTCATAAAGTCCAATGTAAAAATAAACACACAAGAACAGATAGGGACACATTGAAAAGGAAGAACCATGAGAAATATCAAAACACATTTAAAAACCTCTCTGATTAAAACAGTGTGTAAGTACATGGATACAGAGATTCCAATGGAACATAAAGTCCAGAAATAGACCCATATCTTGCATATGTTAGAGATATATCTCAAACCACTGAGATAAAGACAGCCTTTTTAATACATAGGATTGGTACAACTGAATAGCTATTTGGAAAAAGATAAAATTAGGTATTTCTAACTATGCAGAATAAACTCCAAATGCATCAGAGATCTAAATATAAAATACAAAACTCAACAAGTACTAGAAGCAAATACTGTATTGGCGAGTTCCTCTTTAACATGAGTATACGGAAAAGCTTTCTAAATATGATTTAAAATCTAGATATGAACAATGATAATTTGGCTAAAAATTAAAACTTTTGCATAAGCAAAGTAAAAAAGACAAGCTGTGAGAAAATATTTGCAACATACAACAGAGAAAAGGGGTAAATACCTCTCAAAGAGCTTTCTAAAATATATTTTTATTTATTTCAGAGAGGAAGGAAAAGGGAGCAAAAGACAGGATACATCAATGATGAGAATCACTGATCAACTGCCTCCTGCATGCCCCCTATTGGGGATGGTGCCTGAAACTCGGGCATGTGCCCTGACCCAGAATCATACCATGACTTCCTAGCTCAGAGGTCAATGCTCAACCACTGAGCAACACCAGCCAGGCACAGAGAGCTTTTTTTAAATGGCAGAAGAACAAGAAAAACATTTACAGAAAAACAGGCAAAAAAAAAAAAAAAAACATGAAAAGGTGATTCACAAAAAGATATAAAAATGGTCTTTAAAATATTAAAAGATATTCAATTTGACACACAATAAGAGAAATGCAAGTCTGAAACATAATGAAATACTATTTTCCAGCCATCATATTGACAAAAATTGAAAAGCTTGATAATATACTCTGTTGGTAAGGTTATAGGGAGACAGTCACCCACTCATTGCGAAATAAGACCCCCTCTATGGAGGAAAATCGGCATTACCTAATAACTACACATGCATTTTCCCTTTGCCCCAGCAATTCCACTTCTAGGAATGCACCCTGGAGATAACCCTCCAACAGCGAGCAGGAGAGTGCAGGTGCACATGGTTATTCACTGTGGTCCATTTATAATCGAAAACAACTGAAAACCAGCTAAATCCAAGAACAGGATGTCAGCTGAATAAACTATTTTATATCCACACAATGAAGAACTAAGAAGCTATTGAAAAGAGCAAAGGATCTCTATGAAGTGATGGGAAGTGATTTCCAGGAGATACAGTTAGTTAGATATAAAATAAGCAAAGTACTGAGAGTACATCAGACATGCTACCTTTTTAAAAAAAAATAATTACTTTATTGAAATGTAAGTCACATACCATACAACTCACCATTTAAAGTGCACAACTCACATTCAATGGTTTTTAGTACCTTTAGAGTTTTGCAACCATTACCACAATTTTAGAACATTTTCATCATCCCAGAAAGAAACTCTGTGCCCATTAGCTCCTCATTGACCTCAACCTTCCTACCCCTAGGTAACCACGTATCTACTTTCAGTTTCTATAGATTTGCCTATTCTGGACACAGTATGTGAGGAGAAGTATTCTTACAAAAGGAAACATAAGAAGGATAAGCTAGAAAACAGTGACGGAAATTGCCTACAAGGGTTAGGGGAAGTGGGTTGGGAGAGACATAGGAGGGGATGTGACACTTTCCTGGGTGTGTCTTGTATAGTATTAACTTTTAAATATGGCAATGTTCCTTCATTAGTTAATTAGATAGATAGGTAGGTAGGTAGGTAGGTAGGCAGATAGATGATAGATAGATAGATAGATAGATAGAAAATTAAATCAGTAAAAGCAAGTAGAGAAAGAAACACCTAAAACCAAAATAAACAAACATACTCCTTTGTATTTTAAACAAATTCTATATATAACCACACTGAAGGAGGGTGGGAGAAAGAACTAATTCAAAAAATTTATAAACACCATATTTGACTGTGTCTCTGAATTGTGGGGGCAAAATAGCCAACAAATCCTGAACTCTTTCTAGTAGGTTTGTTTTGTGTAGTGGCGGAAACTATACTAGGTGCATTACAGCACTGTGCAAATAAGTGAATGGGTTGATATCGCCGAGTGTCAGGGTTCTCAGTCTGTGGGAGGAACATATAAGTATGGAAGAGAGAAAAGCAAGAAAGAACCCATGGGGATAGACTGGAATTGGAAGTACTGGTGTGAATTCATGATTACAAAAATATATACTATATATGTATGTAGAGATGTATACATACATATGTGTGTCTGCTCATATGCATGTATGTATCAATATATGTATATACGTGTACACACACATATATCTATTTTCTAGCTCTGGCCACTTAGCAAAGACACCCCAGCAACAATGTATGACCTAGTGCCCATATCTTGTTCTTTAAAACTATTAGAACAAAAAAGAACTAGGGGTCCTGAGAGAAATGGCCAATTCCAGGGTTGGGACAGAGCAGGTACAAGAAGAATTTGGAACATCCTGAATGCGAGAAAGTAAGGAAGAAACAAAAAAATTATCAGGTATGTCACAAGTAGAGAAGAACAGCTAGCTAAAGGGGCTTCCAACTGGCCAAATCTGGGATAATTGGATGTGCTTAAGAGAGGTAAATACCTCTGCAATCACCACCTGGGTCAAGAAATAGACCCTGGTGCAGCAGGAATCTTCTTCTGCTCCAGCCCATTCACAGCCAGGTTCTTCCCCTATTAGTAACCACTGCCCTCAGTTTGTAGTAATTACTTCCTATGTTTTAAAAAATAGTTTTTTCGGGGGGGTGGGGGGTGGGGGGAGGGAGGAGGGCGAGGAGCAGGGAAAACTCTTCCACTCCAACCACCACTTTGCAGGTGCTGGAGGTGCTGACAGCCGCGGTGGAGTATGGGCTGGAGGAACTGAGAGAGGTGGGTTTATGGGGCAGGCCCCTCTCCTTTCCGTTGCCTCTGGTGGGTTCATTTCATACCCAAAAAAAAGACTGTACCCTTTTATGTAATGATGTTTACTTTGAATTTATATTAGTTCACACAAACACTCCATCCATGCTTTTGTTCCGGCCCTCCGGTCCAGTTTAAGAACCCATTGTGGCCCTCGAGTCAAAAAGTTTGCCCACCCCTGTTCTAGATACTATAGTTTAGCTCATTTTAAAAAGTTGATCTATATTTGAAATTTTTCTTGACAGCAGCATTGTTGAATAACTGACACCGTGCACGTAATTTTTAATCTTCTAGCCATATTATAAAAAAATAGAAACAAGTGCAGTTAATACTAATATATTTTATTCAACTAAATATCTCCAAAATATTATAATATATAAAATATATATAACTAGAGGCCTGATGCACGATGATTGTGCAAGAATGGGAATTTCCTTCCCCTGGCTGCCGGCACCGCCTTCACTCCTGCCGGAGCCGCCTTTCCGCCTTCCCACGCTGCCCAGAGGCCCGGAGCGGCTGGGGAGGTGCAGAACGCCTGCATCGTCACCATGGCAAGCGTCCCGTCCCACCCCCGGCCACTAGGCGCCTGCGTATGCAAACTAACCCTTTGTTGGGTTAATCTGCATACTCACTCCTAATTGGCTGGTGGGCATCACAAAGGTACAGTCAATTTGCATCTTTGTCTTTTATTCATGTAGATTATTATAAAAATCATATATAAAATCAATATAAAATTATTGAGATATTTTACATTCTTTTGGGGGAAGGGTAACCATTAAACAACTCTCCATCCCCAACTCCAACCCACCCCATCCCCACATCCTGTCCCTGGCAAACACCATTCTCCTTTCTGTTTCTCTGAGCTGGATTACTCTAGAAACCTCATATAATGGGATCATACAGTATTTGTCTCTTTGTGCCTGCCTGACCTCTCTTAGTTTATTTATTTATTTATTTATTTATTTATTTATTTATTTATTTATTTATTTATTTATTTATTTATTTATTTATTTATTTATTTATTTATTTATTTATTTATTTATTTATTTATTTATTTATTTATTTATTTATTTATTTATTTATTTATTTATTTATTTATTTATTTATTTATTTATTTATTTATTTATTTATTTATTTATTTATTTATTTATTTATTTATTTATT
>NW_005371823.1:516112-543014 GCF_000412655.1 Myotis brandtii | reverse complement strand
ATATAAAATATATAAAACTAGAGGCCTGATGCACGATGATTGTGCAAGAATGGGAATTTCCTTCCCCTGGCTGCCGGCACCGCCTTCACTCCTGCCGGAGCCGCCTTTCCGCCTTCCCACGCTGCCCAGAGGCCCGGAGCGGCTGGGGAGGTGCAGAACGCCTGCATCGTCACCATGGCAAGCGTCCCGTCCCACCCCCGGCCACTAGGCGCCTGCGTATGCAAACTAACCCTTTGTTGGGTTAATCTGCATACTCACTCCTAATTGGCTGGTGGGCATCACAAAGGTACAGTCAATTTGCATCTTTGTCTTTTATTCATGTAGATTATTATAAAAATCATATATAAAATCAATATAAAATTATTGAGATATTTTACATTCTTTTGGGGGAAGGGTAACCATTAAACAACTCTCCATCCCCAACTCCAACCCACCCCATCCCCACATCCTGTCCCTGGCAAACACCATTCTCCTTTCTGTTTCTCTGAGCTGGATTACTCTAGAAACCTCATATAATGGGATCATACAGTATTTGTCTCTTTGTGCCTGCCTGACCTCTCTTAGTTTATTTATTTATTTATTTATTTATTTATTGGTCAATACCTTATAGTGTTCCTTCTTATAGCAGTCTCATCCCTAAATCTGATTTATATCTTAACCCCAGTACTCTTTTATTTTTCTCCCACTATTTTTAAAAGGCCATGTTCCTTTTCTGATGGTAAAAGTAATCCATGTTCAAAGCAAAATACATGAAAAACACAAAGAAAAAAATTCCTACTACCTAAAGATAATTAACATTGGTGATGTCATAGTCTTAATAAGGTTCTTACTTTACAGTTATTTGTGTGTGTGTGTGTGTGTGTGTGTGTGTGTATACACAGATGCAAGAAATTTTTTAACAAACTAGTATTAAAACATACATACTTGATTTTTCCTTCCTACTCTTACCAATCCTGCTATGATCTTTATCCTCCTCCCTGTCCTGTTTACTTCAACGGCCATTAACTGCTTGCTCTTTCTCCTTTAGAATTGTACCTCTAGCCACATGCCATATATTCCACCAGTCTTCCTAATTTGCAAATCTCACGGTTACTCTTTGCTTAAAACCCCTGAAAGGCCACTATGTAGAAAATAAAGTCTAAAATCTTAAGGATATGATGGAGGGCACTGTTGTCTGCTCTCTGCCTACCTCCTCAGCCTGACCCCTACCTGCCACTTCACATTCTAGTAACAGACATGCCCCCTCACACTCTAGTAACAGGCATGCCCCCTCACCCTCCAATTTACTGGGATGTCTCTCTACTCCATGCCCTGGCTCTTGCTGTCCCTTCTCTCTAGAATATCTGTCCCCTATTCTTCTTCATCTACCTCAATTCTATACACTTTAAGATTAACCATCATCTCCCTTCTTCATACCCTTCATACCTTTCGCCCACCCTAGCCTGAATTAGTGGCCCTCTTCTGAGACCACACAGCCTAGTCATCGCTCTGCTAGAGGACTTGTCACCTGCCTTCCTAATGACTCACGTGTGAGTATGTCCTTCTGACTCACTAGACTGTGAGCTTGAGGACAAGGGCTACATCTGATTCACCTTTGGATCTTCTAGCACAGTGGCAAGTACATAAAAGATAATAAATGTTTGATGATTCATTTTCTCAATATACTTCCTCATCTCTCAATTTTCAATCACTAAATTTATGTTTGCCCTTGATAATTTTTGAATGCTTTCCTACAAAGTCTACCTTCTGCCACTTATTGTGACCATAATTTTTCACATTGAATTTTAGTTTTTAACAAAGTGACACTCTACATTAAGGTTCCTGTTCTCTTTAAGCTACTGACAGAAAGAGACCAAGTAATTAGGTCTAACTTCCCTAGAGATTCATTTCAAACCTAGAAACATGCATAGAATACCTAACTCGTGCCAGGCTGGACTCAGTGCAGGCAAACCACTGCCTTTGTTGGCTGCCTGTGACGCCAGGCCATTAGCGAGCCCACGATGGGGTGCACAGATTACAGGGGAGAACAGCTGTTCGTTTTTAATAACATTGTTTCTAATTATAAAAGTAAAAATAAGAATTTTTTAAATTTCCATAAAATATTTACAGAAACCTCAAATTACCTGTTATTTAACCATCCGGAGATAAATCCTCATTTTATTTTCATCATGATGTCCTGAGTTAACAATTTTACCCAAATTGCATGTGTTTTAGTATACATTTAAAATCAATATTGAATCACAAATGTGTCCAAAGTTATCATATATTCTTCTGTGACCCAAATTTAATGGTTGTATAATATTCCCTCTTGGGATTACCACACAACTTAACTGTTCCAATATTGGTTGAAATTTAGAGGGTTTCCCATTTTTCATTATAAATGATGATTGAATTAACTTTCTTATGCGTAAATCTTTATCTGATCCTCTACTTCTTTATGAAAGATTCAGAACAGTAAAGTTATTAGAAGGGAGAAAAAACTTTTTTATATATCTGGAAAAATATTATCATAATGTTTCCTTACATTTCTATCAATTTTACGTTGCCATTAACTACATAATCACACTGTCTCTCACACTATACATTTATCAATATTGAATATTATCTTCTAGTTTAATGATTTGGAAAAGGATAATTTACTTTTAACCAATTTAATCTGTACTCCTTTGATAAGTATATGGAAGCATTCATTCCTACTAGTTAACAGCCATCTCTATTCCTAACAATTACAGTTTTTAAATCTGACTCTTAAAAGACTAATCAGAAGAATCTTGCTGAATTAATTGGTTTAATAGCATCTAACCTAGTCTCTCACCCTTCTCACCATGTTTTGCATTTATAGCTATTGTTGAACACTTGTCTACAAAGTACAATTGCATCGAAAAATACCTATGAATAAATTTAGTAAGAGTCAAAAGATATATACTCAGAAATTTATAAGACACTGAAGGAAGAAATTAAAGAAGATACAAATAAATGGAAGAATATACTGTGCTCATGGATAGGAAGAATTATCATTAAAATGTCCATACTACCCAAAGCAATCTATAGATGCAAAGCAATCCCCATCAAAATACCAGTGGTGTATTCCTCAGAACTAGAATAATCCAAAAATTTATATGGAATCACAAAAGACCCCAAATAGCCATAGCAATCTTGAGAAAGAAAAACAAAGTTGGCAGAATCATGCTACCTGATATCAAACTATACTACAAGGCCACCTTAAACAAAACAGCATGGTCCTGGCATAAAAACAGACATGAAACAGAATACAGAGCCCAGAAATAAACCCAGGCCTTTATGGTCAATTAATATTTGACAAAGGAGGCAAGGACATACAATGGGAAAAAAGACAGTCTATTCAATAAATGGTGGGAGTAAAATGGTACAGATACATGCAATAAAAAAGAAAGAAACTAGACCACCTTCTTATACTATATACAAAAATAAACTCAAATGGATTAAAGACTTAAATGTAAGACTCAAAACCATAAAACTCCTAGAAGAAAACACGGGCAGTAAAATCTCGAACATTTCTCTTTGGAGTATTTTTTCTGATATATCTCCTCAGGCAAGGGAAACAAAAGAAAAAATAAACAAATGAGACTACATCAAATTTAAAAGTTTTTGCACAGCAAAGAAACCATCAACAAAATGAAAAGACAACCTACCAAGTGGGGGAAGATATTCAACAATGATACATCTGATAAGGAATTATTATCCAAAATTTGTAACTCATACAACTGAACACCAAAAAAACAAACAATCCAATTTTAAAAATGGGCAGAGCCTGGCCACTGTGGTTCAGTGGTTGAGCATGGACCCATGAACCAAGAGGTCACTGGTTCAATTCCCAGTCAGGGCACATGCTTGGGTTTCAGGCTCGATCCCCAGGAGTGGGCATGCAGGAGGCAGCCAATCAATGTGGTTTCTGTCTCATCAATGTTTCTATTTCTCTCTCCCTCTTCCTTCCTCTCTCTCTAAAAATCAATAAAAACATTATTTTTTAAAATTTTTAAATGGGCAGAGGACCCGAATAGACACTTCTCCAAAAAGGGAATACAAAATACAAATAATCACATGAAAAAATGTTCTACATCACTAAGCATCACAGAAATGCAAATTAAAACCACAATGAGATATCACCTCACACCTGTCAGAATGGCTACCATCAATCTACATATATAAAAGGCTAATATGCTAAGTGTCCCACTGTCCAACTGGTCGCTATGATGTGCACTGACCACCAGGGGGCAGACGCTCAACACAGGAGCTGCCATGACACACACTGGCCATTTACAGAAAAATGGCACCGTGAACCTGGCACCCACAAAGCAACACTCGGCTTCCCCCAAGTGGGACACAGGCCCCGCCACCACCCCGGAGCGACAGCTCACCAAAACATAGCTGAGACCCCATGGCGCCAACTGCAGCCCACAGCCCAGCCTAGCCCGGAAAGGGTCGCTGTGGGCATTGGGTAATGACATCATGCAGCAATACCTGGCTTCTTCTCCCTAGTAACTTTCCCTTGTTGCCACCTTGCTAAGCCTCCTGGGCTCAAATAGCTTAATAAGGAGAAATTTGTCCTAGCTGGATGGCATCTCCATTATAGAAAACTTAGCTTTGGATTCAGTGTCCCTGACTATGTCTTATATTTAGGAAGCATTAATTCCTCTGGCATCAGAACTCATCTTCCACACCTCTTGAAGGCATAACTAGGTCCCAAGTAACTCAACCTCTTTCAGATTGACTTTTTAGAACATGTTAAGAAAAATGTTGGCTTTAACTTTTCCTATTTCAACAACAAAAGAATCCTAATCTATGGAATTATTTTATCGGGACGTAGCAAATCTGCCTAGGATTGCTTATGGTTAATAAATCTGGAATCTTTAAATTTATGACATATAACCCCTTAAAAATATGTCTTATAAATTGTGTAACCAATTATTAGTAAATTATCAATAAAGCCTGATGTGGGATAAGCTCTGATTCTTATGGATCTGTGTTATCTCAAAGACCTTCTATTTTGAACAGTTATTTCAGGAAATGCATTTTCTGCTTCACTTTTGATATTTTAATGTTTCTTTCTTTTCTTTTTTTGTCCTATAAACTAAGCTTAATCAAAATTTTGTTAGGAATGAATAAATTAATGTTGACTTTATGTCTGCTTTACAGGTATTCTAATCAGTATCATATATATGTTTTAATAAATATTATATAAAATAAATCTTATACTTTCTAAGTTGGTCTAAGAACACATATTTTAAGAATGTAAATTGTATTTTAAAATTAGAAAGTTTTTACAAGATCAAGGCAAACTGCATTAGAAAGGGATAAGGTAAAAAGAATGGGAATGAACTTGATAATTACCATTCTTTGTTTCATTTCAATGAAACAATCTTATTAGGCAGAAAAAAAGAATCAGTAAGGTAAGATTTAGTCAAATATTGTTTGAGCAATTAAAGGACTACTTGGGAATTTATTCTACCCTGAAACATGTGTTTAACTTCCATAATGTTAATGATAATTATATGTAACCTTACAATATAATAGCCAAGCAAATGCATTAATAAAAACTAATCAGCATATTAATTCATCTAGCATATTAATTGACTTTTTCTGGGACTTCCAAATTCTAAGACATGCAACTGTGAGAGCCTGCAATATTACAAATGCAGACCAAATTGGGAAACTTATTTGGCAAAAGACCGAATAGTAAATATATTAGGCTTTGTGGATCACTTAATCTCTGCTACAACCGAGAAGGCTAAAAAGGGCTAATTCCAATGTAACCCTGATATTTTGGGGGCTAGGAATTGGAATCCATGCCAGCAAGCTCAGTGTACATTCTTGATAACCTATAATTAAATCACCTCCTTCCCAGAAACTGGTCTTACAGAACCTGTTACAGAGGCCATAAAACTGCGAACAGTGCACTGCCCCGGAGGGAGGATTATTAACGCTGGCACCAGGCCAAACCATCAGATATGGCCTGGAGACCCCCAACACCTGGGGGCCTTCTTGCAAGGCCCGCGAAAAGGACCGGAAGCATAATCCATATTTTCGGGATAAAGACCACAGGGAGATATACAAAGAAGCCCCCTGCATGGTTCTTCACTCAGATTTGGAAAGTTATTCCCTGAGTCCGCTGGCATATTAAACAGTGTCCCTCCTTTTCTTAAATTGGCGCTTGGTTTTTCTTCGGTCTTCTGCAACACAACTACTCAACTCACTATTACAGTACAAAAGCACTCATAGGCAATAAATAAATAAATAGATGTGGCTGTGTTTCCAATAAAACGTTAATTTCATAGATCAGGCAGTTGGCCAGATGTGGCCTTCGGGTGGTAATTTATCGACCTTAATATAGAGCATTTCCATCTCCACTAACTATTCACTTAATGCCTAAAGCATACAGGGCATTCAGACCCAGGGTCCGGTCTGGCCCCATCCTCCAAAAAGTAACCAAAACCAGCTCAACACCTGAAATAATACAAAGTAATATTGAATGTAAACTTGAAAAATAAATTAAAACCTGCTCAATATAATAAAGCTGCACATACCGAGCATAACTACAGTGAAATAATGTAGGATTTAGAGAAGTGGAAAGCAGGGTGATGCAGGGGTGCTTCCAGGTGGGGGAAAACAGCCAAGTAAAAATGCAGAAAAGTTTTAAAGTGACCATGAATATATGTCACAAATCTTGAGAGAAATGTGGGGCAGGTGTGAGAGTTTGGACGCGATGGATCTAACACCACCCTTAAGGGCAGCGCTGCCCAGCAGGACTTCCAGCAGTGATGGAATGTTGCACATCTGACTGCCCAGGATCCAGTGGGAGGCAGAGGGATGTTTCTAAATTTGACAACGGAAACAAGGCCAGCAAGATGGGGCTGTGAAGTTGGCAGGGAAGGGGGACCCCTCCCACCCCGCCGTAAAGAACCGAGGTAGGGAGGGCTGTGGCCAGCAAGTCTAGGCTGAATGCACTCTGAGGACTAATAAACGATACAGGAGCTTGGAGTAAAACAGGCAGAGCGCTCGCCAAGAAGCAACTGACTGGGGAGAGGGAAATGGTGCTCTTGGTGGGGCTTTAGACCCAGACAGGTGGAGAATGGGATGCCTGACCCAGAATCACCAATATGTTCAGCAGATAAAGTGTGCATTTTTTCACCTTGGCACCAGGGTCTTAGTTGTGCTTTGACGCATTCTGCTTCCCACACACATTTTGTGGACTGTTAGTCACTGAGGCGCAGAAATGTTAAGCCCAGTCACCCAGGAAGTCTAACATCATACTGCCAAGGTCCTGACTTCATAATGTGAGTGATTTCAAGCGACTGGCCCACGACTCATAGCTGTAGACTGTCTTTCAATAGACAGGCCTGGGCCAACCCCTGGGTCAAAAGAAAACAAGAAAAACTGTGGACTGGTGCTGGCGCCAGCCTTGTGAGCTGCCACGGGAAAGGAGGCTACCTTTCCAGGCTGCTGCATTTACAAATGCTTCAAGGATTTATCGGATTTTTTATTATTTAAACAAGCCACGAAACTAAAGCAAGAATTCTCTACCACCATTACAAAATTAGAATGTTTCAGCAAGCAACCTAAATTTGCACATAAAATAGAAAAAAAAGGCATTGCTATGATGAATTACTCTTTACTACCCTTTTCAAAGATAGATCAAAACACCTTCTAACAAATGCCATTTAATCTCACTGCTAAAGATTAGCAGCAGGTGATAAATGGGAAACACAGTATCCCTAAATACACAGTGAAGCAGGCAACTGAAGTTTAATCTTCACATATCTCAGAAGGGAAATTTATTCAGAACAAATAGGAACATAAGGCATTAAACGACTAGGGAACTGAATTAAAATTATATGATTACAGACTGATGAAAATAAATATGCTCGGTTATAACTGGCATAACTGCTGCTGGGGGAGGGGGAGCAGTCCTGTCTGAGATCTACCAAAGGAATCCCATAAATGCACTGTAATTGAGGAACAGATTAGGGAATTGTCCAATTATGGTATAGTAAGTCCCCAAGACAACAGAAAAAATTAACATAGACCTTCCATCATTTTACAAATAATCGTCTGCTCTCTTTCTCTGTCCCTCTGTCTGTGGTTTCCTAATCTTTCAGGAATGAGCAGAACTATGTACTGGAGTTGAGACTATCTTATTGGGGAATAAAAGAAACTGGTACATTTACACAATGGAATACTACACAGCTATAATAAAAAAGGAAAACCTCTTACTACTTGCAACAGCATGAATGGACCCGGGGGGTATTATGCTAAGCAAAATAAGCCAGTCAGAGAAAGATAAGTATCACATGATCTCACTCAGATGTAGAATCTAATGAACAAAATAAACTGATGAACAAAGTAAACCCAGAGACACAGGAATATATGCATAACCCACGGACACAGACAATAGGGTGGTAAAGGCCTGGGGTGGGGGATGGGAGCTTGAAGAGGTAAATGGGAGGGTGGATGGGGGAGACATATGTAATACTTTCAACAATAAAGTTTTTTAAAAAATATATTTAAAAAAAAAGATAGGATTCAGGATAGCATCTCGACATCCAGCCATGACACAAGGAAGTGAATCATGACACACTTACTATTTTGGATCCATCAGCAAAAAAGAACCACTTTAGTAATCCCTAAAGACAGTTTATTAACTAAGTACTAATCTGAAGTTCAGTTTAAACAAGTAAAAGTCAGGTCCTGAACATAAAGAGACTTTCTACAAAGAAGTGTTAGCATGAATAAAATATGCATAAATTATAATCCATAACTCTTTTCTTAAAGACTTTGAGCAAAATATTCCCTCTTCCTTTCATGTAAAACAGCCTATGAATACTTTCCTGCTCAATGAAAAATGCTATGGGAGTAGTCACTGTGAATCCAAAACTTAGGATGATCGCATTATTTAATTCTGAATGAAAAGTAGTATGTTATAATTTAAGAAATACTAAGAACTAATGGCATGATAATCATGATAACTATGAGTTCATGATTTTTAACACCCCCCTTTCCTTCCCTTTTCTGGGCAGATCCTGTACTTTACTCGCATACACCACCTACCCCTTAGAAAAAAACAGAAGATACACGTTCCTGTAGGTGCTTTTCTTTCAGAATGACTACCAATGACAGGTATAGTGTAAATAATGAGTACATTATCTATAGTCTGAATCATAAACCATTATCCCTCTTCACTTAAAATAAGGCAACTTTCAAAAACTGAAATTCCATTTATAGGATCTTTTGTATAGGTTTATTTTTACGTTATTTCACCCAGCACGTAACTATCAAATTAAGACACCTTTTAAAACCTTTTGTAAAATTTATGTATTTGCCAAAAAAGAAAGTATGCTGGATGCTTTCACTAAATTCATTCAAATAAAGAAGATTATAGCAAAACCAATATTTAATTTCATCTTTTTTTTCTTAAATATATTTTTACTGATTTTAGAGAGGAAGACAGAAGAGATAGAAACATCAGTGATGAGAGAGAATCATTGATCAGTTGCCTCCTGCACAATCAGGGATCAAATTCGAAACCTGGGCATATGCCCTGACCAGAAATCAAACCATGACCTCCTGGTTCATAGGTCGGCACTCAACCACTGAGCCACCATGGGCAGGCTCATCCTTTTTTTTTTCCTTAATAAAGAGCTTGGTCATTAGAATTCATGTAGTAGGCAAAATACAAGAGCTGATTGGTTAGAAAGATCTTTCTCACAGCTAGAAGTATAGCTAATTTACAACAGAGAAAATAGCTCATCATAGTCCAAATAATCCCCCTGACAAAAAGAGACAGAGATCACAGAAAGAATAAAACACCAGAGTTGCCACACTGACAAGAACAAGACTGATTCTGAAATGGCACTGATCTCCAGGGAAATGTACTATCCAGCATCCTATAAAGTTAGTTTGTAAAAATTAGAAAATCATCAAGTTGGTTAATAAGTGATCTTACCAGGTCACTAAGAGTAGCATCAGATGTTATAAACAAGCTATCTCTCTCCTGATGCAAATGAGCAGAAATCTGAAGAATAAAAACCAAGTTCTCAGAACCTTTGGTCCTTTCTGTAATGTGTACTATTTAAAAACATATACCCAATTTGGCAAATTTGTAACTAATATTTCGAAATCAACAAAATAGTCTGAAGTCTCCATTTCCACCAGTGGATACGCATGTTGAAAAGTCATACAGTAATTGCAACCACACAGAAACTTCATGTTTTAATAGGACCTTTTCTCCTTTCTTTCCTTTTGATTCAAACTAGCCTCGTCCTGCACCAAGACTCACCTGCTTCCCTCCTTCCTTGCATGCCCTCCCGCCCAACTCCTTTAATCATTAAGCCCTCAGGACACTTAGGTTCTTGTCAGCATCCTTAG
Organism: Myotis brandtii; assembly: GCF_000412655.1. Classification (NCBI taxonomy): domain Eukaryota; kingdom Metazoa; phylum Chordata; class Mammalia; order Chiroptera; family Vespertilionidae; genus Myotis; species Myotis brandtii. The sequence continues at coordinate 532,613 of NW_005371823.1, read as the reverse complement.
GAGCAAAGCCTCGGTGTGTTGTCAAAAAGCCCTCAGGACACTTAGGTTCTTGTCAGCATCCTTAAGAGCAAAGCCTCGGGTGTGTTGTCAAACTAAAGATAACACGTTGTGTTTCAGCTCCAGGCTCAGAAAAGAATGACCCCACTGACCACACCTTTGTGAAACCAGGCAAAGCAACCCTATGGGTGATATCAGGACCTGATGATTAGCTACCCCCTACTCTGGCTCCAACCCATCATTAGCGACCAGCACCCTGACTCCCTTGGTCACCATGATTATGATTTTCCCCTACAGAACCCATCCCCTAGAAGCCATCAGGGAGCCAGGTGTTCTTACAGCACTACCTCACCAGTGACTCCAGGCTTGGGGTCATTTCCTTAAATAACCTTTACTTTCTCAGATGCAAACTCCTGTTTGCATTTGATTGGGCTTTGATGAACACACACAGGCAAACCAACCCCTTCAGTTCAGTAACATGTTCTTGTCAATTACATGTAGACATGCACAAGACAAACTGTATGTACACAGACATGACAACAGACACATTTTTGGAGCATTACTTTTATGAGGAAGTTAAACTATAACAGGAATAATATGCAATTAGGAAGGAAAGTGATAAAGGTCTCCTTAAGCCAGAATTATTTTTCAGTTGCAGGTTTTGATGTATCAGTGGTTTATAAAATCAATTTAGCTGGGTATCAAAATGAAATAAACAATAGAATACATCAAAGACACCGTATATAGTAAATGTAAGATATGTTTCATGAATCTTTTATGTCTGCTATGTGTGGAGAAGGGAAAACAGTATAAACTGTATTTCTTACTTGGATCCTGTTCAAAAGTTTGAAAGCCATTGCTTCATTCCCTTTATAGGACACAGCCAGAGCAATTGCTTGAGATGAAGGAAACCTGGGAGAACCGTGCTCCTTCTCACAGCCTGGCAGCTCCAGAATCACAGAGGTCACAGCCTTATGCTGGCACGGACTGCAGTGTGTGGGTTTCCCCCGCACCACCAAGCGATTCGCAGACACCAGCTGGGTGTCCTACATCTCAACTCACTTCTGATACTATCTACCCAGAGACAGCACCAGGTTCCACAGTTAAGGACTCAGCCCCACAAGACTGTCCTCCACTTCAGATGCCAATCACAAGTCCAGGTTGTCACCTGTGCTTCTGGCCTACTGACTATAAACCAAAGGGTCCCACGACTCCCTCCTTGGGTTTGATTAATTTGCTAGAGTAGCTCACAAAACTCAGGAAATGAGTTTATTCTACTCACCAGATTACCAGTTTATTACAAAGGATATAACTCAGGAACGGCCAGGTGAAAAGGATGTATGGAGCACGGTGTAGGGGAAGGGCACACAGCTTCTGTGCTCTCTGAGCAAGCCTTTCTCCCTGAACCTCCACCTGGTCACCAGCCCAGGAGCTCTCTGAACCCCTCCTTTTGGGTGTTCATTGAGACTTATTCATGTAGGTGTGGCTAATTAAATCATTGGCCATTGGCAGTTGCTTCAAACTCTACCCCCACTTCCCAATCCAGAGGGGTCAAGGGGGTGAGACCGAAAGTTCCAGCCCGCTAATCACATGACAGATTCTCTTGACAGCCAGAGCCCATCCTTAGGGGCTATCCAAAAGTCACTTTATTAACATAACAAAAGACACCTTTATTGCTCTAATCACCAAGGAAATTCCAAGGGTTTTAGGAGCTTTGTGCCAGAAATGGGGACAGAGACCAAATATATATATTTCTTATTAGAAATCACAATTCATACAAGCACTCTGTGTCTTTGAGAGGAGTGGAGCATATTCCAAGGAGAGCTCTTATCTCTCTCTGACCTGCTGGAGCACAGTGGTCTTTTAGAAGCAGGAACAAGGCTATGAAGCTCTGAGGGAACACGGTTAGAGCCGAGTGATCTGCCCAGCTTCATGTGGAGATACAGAGAAACCCCAGGCCACAACACAGGACAACTAGATAGTGGCCAGTAACAAAAGCCCTCAGTATTTCAATAATCAATACCAGATGGAGAGCTACAACAGAAGCCAGTCATCGCTATAATACAAAAGAACATTCTGTCCATCTCTTTATCCAATGGCTGTAAACAGGGCAAGTGACTTTTTTTCATCTGTAAGGTTCAGTCTGTTAAAATGACAAATTTTCCCCACAGCTTTGCCCCATTCCCAGTTACCTTTACAATACTGATAAGATGCTGCCTATGATTCAGTCACTTTCTAACTTGACTATGTCACACATTAACACTGGCTGCATCAAAGGACTCGATGAGAAACTTTAGAAAGTTAGAAGTTAAGAAATCAAAAACAAGTTCACTACAACAAAATATGTAGCATCAAAACACTACATGTCTCAGCGGTAAGGCATCTAAGAGGAAATCTTTATTCCAGAAGAATCTAAGGGCTCTGCCTCCAAAAATAACCTCAATGATCCAAACTCACTAAGATACTTAGAGAGATGATTTCTTTTTTCTAAAGAAAATTAATCATAAAATGGACCAAACACTATAATAATAAATGTGCAATTCTGCTATATGTGCATGGCCAACATACTTTTTATGATTACACATAACTCCCTCAAAATGTCAGAAAAGGTTCTAAAAGTATTTTTACTTTGTTAATACTCACCCAATGATATTTTTCCATTGAATTTTTTAGAGAGAGAGAGGGAGGGAGGGAGAAACATCGATATGAGACACATCGATTGGTTGCCTCCCCTAGGCGCCTCGACTAGGGATGAACCTGCAACCCAGGTACCCGCCCTTGCCTGGGAATCCAACCTATGGCATTTCTGTGCACGGGCTGACACTAACCACTGAGAAACACCGACCAGGGCAGGTTCCACAAGTATTTTAAAAAGAAAATAGTGAAGCCTCATTCAAAATGTTACTTGATTTTTAAATCACCAAATCAGTTAATAAGTCATTTCCACTTGCAATGAAAATTCAGATCCCAAGTTATTAAGACAGATCAACCTTCTCAGATTCCACTTATCAAATATGTTTAACATTTAAAATCAGCATCAACAAAAACAGAAAACAAACCCATAATGGTAAAAGATTGGTTTGAAAAAAGAACTTTCATTACTAAAGAAATTCCTCACTGCTGAGGCTCATTCCATCACTTAGCAAAAATACCTTTCTCTCTCTCTCTCTCTCTCTCTCTCTCTCTCTCTCATTCTCTTTCTCTCCTTCCCTTCCTCCCTTCCTTCCTTCCTTCCTTCCTTCCTTCCTTCCACTCTCTCTAAAATATCCTCAGGTGAGGATTAAATAATAATAATAATAATAATAATAATAAAATACTTAGGAATAAAATTAATCAAGAATGTAAAAGACTTATACACAGAAAATTATAAGATGCTGAAAAAAGCAATTGAAGATGCAAATAAGTTGATGCATATAGTGTGTCTTAGGAATAAAATTAATCAAGAATGTAAAAGACTTGTACATAGAAAATTATAAGATGCTGAAGAAAGCAATTGAAGATGCAAATAAGTTGATGCATATACTGTGCTCATGAATAGAAATAATTAACATCATTAAAATGTCCATACTACCCAAAGCAATCTATAGATTCAATAAATTTCCTATCAAGATATCAATGGTATTTCACTGAATAGAACAAATATTCCAAAAATTTATATGGAAGCACAAAAGATCCTGAATAGCCAAGCAATCTTGAGAAAGAAGAACAAAGATGGAGGAATCACGTTACCTGATACCAAACTATACTACAAGCTATAGTAATCAAAACAGCAGGGTTATGGTCAGTTACTATTTGACAAAGGAGACAAGAACATACAATGGGGATGGGAAAATTAGACAGATACAAGCAAAAAAATAAAACCAGACCACTTTTTATAGCAATAAACTCAAAATGGATTAAATACTTAAATGTAATTCTCGAAACCATAAAAACCGTAAAAGAAAACATAGGCAGTAAAACCTCAGACATTTCTCATAGCAATATTTTTTCTTACATATCTCCTCAAACAAGGGAAACAAAAGAAAAAATAAAGACGTGGGACTACATCAAACTAAAAAGTTTTTGCATAGCACAGAAAAACATTAACAAAATGAAAAGACAACCCACTGATTGGAAGAACATATTTGCCAATAATACATCTGATAAGGAGTAATAAAGAACTTATATAACTCAACACCAAAAAAAACAAAAACAAACAACAACAACAAAAAAACCAATCTGCACTAGCCAGTTTTATTCAGTGGATAGAGCATGGGCCCAAGGACTGAATGGTCCCAGATTTGAAGGGTCAAGGTCAAGGGCACAGACCTTGGTTGCAGGCTAGATCCCCCACCCTGGTTGAGGTGAGTGTGGGAGGCAATCAATGTGTCTCTCTCACCTCAATGTCTTTCTCTCCTCCTCCTCCTCTCCTCCTCTTTCCTCCTCCCCTCCTCCTTCTCCCTCCTTCCACTCTATCTAAAAATCAATGGAAAAATAGCCTCAGGTGAGGATTAACAAAACAAAACAAAATCCAATTTAAAAATGGGCAAAGGATCTTAATAGACACCTCTCCAAAGAGGACACACAGATGGCCAACAGACATATAAAAAGATGCTCAACATCACTAATCATCAGAGAAATACAACTTAAAACCACAATGAGATATCACCTGACACTTGTCAGAATGGCTATCATCAATAAATCAAAAAACTATTGGCAAGGATGTGGAGAAAAGGAAACCCTTGTCCACTGTTGGTGGGAATGTAGATTGGTGCAGCCACTGTGGAAAGCAGTATGCAGTTTCCTCAAAACACTAAAAATGGAACTGCCTTATGACCCAGCAATTCCATGAGTGTGGGAGGCAATCAATGTGTCTCTCTCACCTCAATGTCTTTCTCTCCTCCTCCTCCTCTCCTCCTCTTCTTCCTCCTCCTCCTCCTTCTCCCTCCTTCCACTCTATCTAAAAATCAATGGAAAAATAGCCTCAGGTGAGGATTAACAAAACAAAACAAAATCCAATTTAAAAATGGGCAAAGGATCTTAATAGACACCTCTCCAAAGAGGACACACAGATGGCCAACAGACATATAAAAAGATGCTCAACATCACTAATCATCAGAGAAATACAACTTAAAACCACAATGAGATATCACCTGACACTTGTCAGAATGGCTATCATCAATAAATCAAAAAACTATTGGCAAGGATGTGGAGAAAAGGAAGCTCTTGTCCACTGTTGGTGGGAATGTAGATTGGTGCAGCCACTGTGGAAAGCAGTATGCAGTTTCCTCAAAACATTAAAAATGGAACTGCCTTATGACCCAGCAATTCCACTTTGGGGAATATAAACAAAGAAACCTGAAGCACTAATTTGAAAGAATATCTGCACTCCTATGTTTATTTCAGCGTTATTTACAATAGCCAAAATTTAGAAGTAGCCCAAATGCCCATCAGTAAATGAGTGGTGCTCAGTGGATCCACTTTGGGGAATATAAACAAAGAAACCTGAAGCACTAATTTGAAAGAATATCTGCACTCCTATGTTTATTTCAGCGTTATTTACAATAGCCAAAATTTAGAAGTAGCCCAAATGCCCATCAGTAAATGAGTGGTTTTGCTCAGTGGATAGAGCATCAGCCTGTGGACTAAAGGGTCCCCAGCAGGGGGTGCACAGGAGGCAGCCAATCAGTGATTCTCATCATTGATGTTTCTCTCTCTTTCTTCCTCTCCCTTCCTCTCTGAAATAATATTTTTAAAAAAGAAAGAAAGGGAAAGTGCACTGTGTAGTCAGAGGGGAGCTGGCTTATATGGACAGAAGTCCCTGCCCCTGGTCCTTGATTGGTCTGTCCTCATGCAAATGAAGACTCCAAATCCTCACAATATGATTGGCCCAGAAGGCACTGTCCTGATTGGTCAGAATAGAGCTGCTCTGGCTGGTCTAAGCAGCATAACTCCGATTGGATAGAAAATACCTCAGACCTATTGGCTTAAATAGGATTCCAGGAACTCCTTTATAAGGGCTGGCTTGGATGGCAGGACACAGTGCAGGCAGGCAGTTCAACGCACACTTCTCCCTGAAGTAAGGTTTGCATGAGAAGTCCCTATGTAGAAATGGCTGCTAGGTTCTGTTTTTTTTGCTTTTTTTGTTTTTTGTTTTTTAATTGAGCCCAGTTAGCCACCAGGAGCCCTTCTTAGTAGGTGTCTTCTTTCTCATGGTTCACACAAATTTTATAGTAGTTCTTACTTTCAAGTCTACGATCCATTGCTTTAATTTATTAAATTATGCAAGGTAATAAAAACATTTTTAAACAGGCCATTTCCTGGGAGGAAATATTTTCACAAATGTAACCAACAAAAATGAACATCTATCTCTAGAATATACAAAGAACTCCTACAAATCTGAACCACTTGCTACACATTTACATAGAACCTATCAGCAGTAACATAGTAATCAACATGCCATATTGTTCAGTATTTTAGATTGAGCATGTGTGAATTACATTTTCAGAATAAATGATATGGTAGCTCTAGATGGCTAACCACAAACATCACATTTCTTGCCAAACCCACAGCATCAAATATACCTATTTCTTTTAATAGCATTGTCACTCTCCCAGCCACTAAAAAGCCTTGAAACCTACCAGCAGTCTTTCACTCCTCCCCCTTCTATACTAAAGTATCACTGAATTTACAATGTGGTCAACAGAATTTGATCAAATTTTATCATCAATTATAATTCATGAATTGCCAGTGTAAAATGGCACTGTCTTAGGAGATAGGATCAGAGGCTAGAAATCAGTATCAATTGTTATCTCTGGAGTAACATGTACAACTGAATAAAATATGCTAAAGACCAACTCCCCTACAGAGGTAAACTCTAAAGGAACAATACAGGGAGAAAGTGGGAGAGAGGGATATATATTTGGAGAGAGAGAGAGAGAGAGAGAGAGAGAGAGAGAGAGACAATATTAGTTCACTGCCACACTGGAAAGTTGAAAAATGCACTAGAATTTTAAACTAGCAAACAGGAGACCTGAATTCCAGTCTAAACCTTGCCATAAACTAGCTGTGAATTGAGTTATGTTAGTATCTCTAAATTTCAGGTTTCTTGTCCTTAAAAATACCATGAAATAATTGTTAAAAGTTCTGGAAACTCTAAAATTCTATGATTCTATACACTTTCCACAGATGGGGATGATGTGGTACAGTGAGCTGAAAATAATAATTTGGACTTAGATATAATGTAAATCAGCATCTGTTTCCTTTTAACAACCTTGAAGAACCATTTAGGCACTTATTATCTCTTTTCAAAATCAAGTAAGTAACACGAAATATTTCAACAAAATAACTTCCTTTTATTCCTGCCTCTTATCAATCAACCTTTTGGTTTCTCCCTAGTTTCAGAAAGTGTAAATACAGGAGTCACTGATTGGCAAGACAGCTCATCACCAGTGATGTGTCCCCAAAGCAGACTTCAGTCAGACTTGTGAAACTGGGGAGCAGGATGCAGACATAACATCTAGTTCAAATGTCTATGTGATCTGCGGGATTCTTATCTCTTTGGCTGACAATAGGGATTCAACCTCATTTGGACCATAAGTCCCTCCTGTGACCTACAATAAAACTCTGGCTCTAGTAATTCCTAATCTGCTTTCTACAATTTGTTCTACAGAATATTAGTCCTGCAAGATGCTCTAAGATAACATAGTGCCACAAATATTTCGGAAATGCTGGATGCTATACTTCATTCTGAGCAATTCACAATGAACATGGAAATACTAAAGGCTCTGAGAAACCCTAGAGTATAGAAATCTGATTGACCCAAGCAACAACAAAACCCTTTCTTCACCAGATATCACATTAACACCATGTAACTTTAGTGCTCCAAGAAGGCATTTTGGAAAGTGCTTGCTTAAACATAAGTGATCATATTTAATTCCTAAACTGAAACTGACTTGTTTTTTGTTGTTTTGTGCTTCTGACATTCTATGTTACTCAAAAATATTTGACTAATTTCTAAATATTAATTTTCCAACATCCAATTGTTCAAGGTTAACATCAGACAAACAGTATAACTTTCCTCTTGATACAGGTACCAGAAAAATACCAACCAGAGAACATGGTCAGTGTGATAAAACCATCACCAGCTCTCTGGTGCAAGTACATAAACCACAAGTACCCTGTCAGAGTGTAACTTATATCTGTTCTTGCCTGGTTGTTTTAGCTTTAGTTTTGGTAATTGCACAGTTTACATTAAAAAACAAAACAGAATGCCTGGCTGGTGTGGTTCAGCAGTTAGAACAAGCACCAAAGGTCACGGCTTCGATTCCCAGTCAAGGGCACGTAACTCGGCTGCAGATCAGATCCCTGGCCCCGGTCGAGGGTCGTATGGGAGGCAACCAATCAATGTGTCTTTCTCATCATTGTATCAATGTTTCTCTCTCTCTCTCTCTCTCTCCCTTCCCCCCTCCCTCTCTCTATTCCTCCCTCCTTTCCACTCTCTCTAAAAAGCAATGGAAAAAATATCCTCAGATGAGGATTAAAAAAAAAAAGAAAATTTTTAAAAAAGAAACAAGACAACAGGCTTATACTCAACATTCATGTTGAAAATATAAACACTTGAACTAAGATTGATTTAGAGTCACACATAATGGGCAATACTTGCAAAAAGTAGAACACTTTGTTAGGTATCTAAATACTTCACTTTTTCAGCATTTGCTCTCTTAATAGTAAATGTTCTTTCTTCCTTCCAGTTATTTCAAAGAAAAATAAAATAAAGGAACAGCCTACCCTAAATCACCATCATCAAAAACACTTGATCATAATAGATTAGCTAACAAAATGGTATTTGTCAAGTCTTTTAAATCCACGCCAAGGATTTTGTGACCCAAATCATTAAAGCACTTGAAGACTTGGAGTCAGATCTTGATGAAAAATCACAATAAAAATACTGAACCTGTCCTCATTAAATAAACTCAGTCACTACATCCAGTTGCAGAGAAGAAAAAGCACAGAAAATTAGCTCTCAATGTCAAATTCTATGACTGTAAAATTATGAGATCACATTTTTTTACATTAATGCACATTCTTCCTGCTGTCAATTCCCTTTACCTTCATTCTTCCAGCTCCCATTCAGGAAGTCTTCACTTCCCTCCTACATGCCTACGGTGCTGAGCGTTTAAAGATGGAGTTGTACTTTGAGACATGCTGCTTTAAGAAAATGTTCTTTATCTCCATGTATGCACATGAATTCTCCTCATCTCGATTACCCTGAGCATTCCTTTTATAATCCAGATCTTCTCAAATGTTTCCACCAAAGTACTTTTGTTAGAGGATCTATCATCGAATCAAAATTTATGTGAAGTCTTCTGTTTAACCTTTAAAATTCATTTGAAATTCATAAGATTCAACACCATAGTATACATTTGTTTTAATAGAAATGTTTTTGTGTTGGTGAGGAAGTGGAGAAACTGGAATCCTGTGCACTGCTGTTAGGACTGTAAAATGCTGTGACCACTATAGAAAACAGCAGAGGTTCCTCAAGTAATTAAAAACAAACTGCCATATAATCCAGGAATCTTACTTCTGGTTATATATCCAAAAGAACTGAAATCAAGAACTCCAAAAGATATTAGCACTCCCATGTTCAAAGCAGCACCATTCACAATAGCCAAGAGGGAGCAACCCAAATATCTATTGGCAGATGAATGGGTTAATAAAATATATACATACAATGAAAAATTATTCAGCCTTAAGAAGGAAGGAAATCCTGTCACATGTTACAATATGGATGAACCATAAGGACATTATGCCAAGTGAAATTAGCCAGTTGCAAAAAACCAGATGTGTCATGATTCCAATTATACAAGGTATCTAGAGTAGTCAAATTCATAGAACGTATGGTGGTTATGGGTGGAGGAAGGGGGAAAGAGGAGTTATTTAATGGCTAAAAAGTTTCAGATCTCCAAGATGAAAAAGTTCTAGGGATCTGTTTCAAATTTGATTATACTTAACACTATTGAATCATACACTGAAAAATGACCAAGATGGTAAATTTTATGTTGTGTGTGTTTACCACAAATTTTTTAATGTTTTTAATCACTTTCTTCAGCCCAAATCTTTAAGTAAGATTGATGTTACTGTATTTACTCAACACATACAGACACCTGCTGAATGAAGTTGCCTGCAAGTCCCAGGCAGCCCTAATGTGGCTCCCAGGACACAGCCTTCCACTTTCTCGGCTCAATTCAACAGTGATCCAGCAGCTACACTGGCAACTGCAGGGAATATAAAAACTACTTAGGCCATAACCCCTGCCCCTGAGCAGATCAGAGAAGCCTTCACTGTGCCTTGTTCAGGGCTGGGGACCTATTACCTGTGCAAGGAATTCACCAGATCTGCAGTTCTTCTCAATCACCTGTTACACTATATGGGAAAACCAGGATCTGTGTGGACTGTAGTTTTAGATGAAGTTCCCATAACAGTAAGCACAAAGAACAATACCCACATGGGAACAGAAGTCAATAGAAATTTTAAAATAGTCAATTAACCAAAAGTTCTTTTGTTAAAAGAGAAACATTTGCGTTGCTCAGTGGTAAGAGCATCAGCCTACGCAATGGATGGTCTTAGGTTCATTTCCCGGTCAAGGGCACAAATCTGGATTGCAAGTCTGATCCCTGCTCGACGTTTCCTGTGCACCCTCCCCGCCACCCCAATCAGGTCATGTGTGGGAGGCAACCTATCTCTGTCACATGATGTTCTTCTCTCACTCTCCACCGCCCCCTCTCTCTTTTCTTACCCTCTTCTTTCTCCCCCTCCCTTCCACTCTCTCTAGAACCAATGGGAAAAATATCCTCAAGGAGTGAGGATTTTAAAAAAGAGAGAGAGAGAAACATTTGAAGTAAAAATGACAGAAAGGCTCTTCCATAAAGAAGATATATAGAGAATCCTTAATGCACAGATTAGCCTAGCATAGCAGGGACAGACTCTCCATAGCAACAAGAGCAAGCAAAGGCTGTCCAATGATACAGAAATATGCAACCCAATATAATAGGGTTACAGTACTTGGCTGAGATAACTTTAAACAACTGTATTGTGCAAATTCCAACATTTTCTCTATCAGACCAACTGAATTTAATCTGGGCAATGTCTCAGAATTGCAGCCAGGGAGCTGTCAGTAATCACCCAGTTACCTTCCGGCAGGTCTTCTTGCACACGGCAGTGCCAATTTTGTCATAAATCCTAGTACCGTCTCTGGGTGCCACCACCAGAGACACTTAGTCTATAAGAACAAGCTCACTTTCCTTAATAATGGGATGTCGGTGGGTTCTGTTACCACAGAAACAGTGTTAGCTCCCAGGGAATCCGATAAAATGGATATTAGTGGGGAAGCTGCCTTTGTCTATCCTCAGTGTCTCATCTTAGGCCCTCATCATTCCTGGATTACTGCGAAAGCCTCCAGCCTGCTCTCCCTGCCTCCAGTCACATATGCCTCAAACCCATCCTAGTTTACACTCAGAGTTATTAATCTTTCTAAACTCCAAAACGTACCACGGCACTCACCTGCCTTAAACCTTCGATGGTTCACAAAGCCATCAGGATATCGGACATGCCATAGAAGGCTCTTTATCATTTAGTTCCTGCGTGACATGTTTTTTAAAAACATTTATTTTTCAATCATTGCAAACTTACAAAAACAAGAATAGTACAAAAAACTCCTGATCTTTCTTCATCAAGATTCACCACTGACTAACCCTAGGACACAGCCTCAGTGAGAGCAGGAATTATATATTTCAGTCCGAGGGCCTAGCACAAAGTTGATATTCAAAAAATTCATGGAAGAAATTAATGTGTAAGTGAATAAAGTAGGAATGAAAAAAGCGCTCAACTTCTGGTCTGACAGAGTGAACGAAATACAAATCTCACCTCCACTCCCTCCTGAACTCTCACTTAAGTAACTGCTATAGACATTTTTTAAGCCTAAATCCAGAAGAACAGAGAAGAAATGACAGCAGTAAAAAATGGGAGGTAATTGACCTGGCAGCCCTAGTCACGTGAACCTTAGAAGGGAAGCCCAGATGGGAGGCACAGATGTCTCTGAATGTGTGCTGGCAGGGATGGTCGCAGCTAGACTCCCCAGATCTCCTAACTAATCACGTAACCAACCCTCCCTCCAACGCCAGCTGGAAAACTTCTCCAGAGAAATTCATTCAACTGATCAACTAATAGAGAGCAACTACTCTGTGCCAGGCTCAGTGTAGAAGCCCCCAAATCTGAGGGAACAAAGCTAAGGCCCTGCCCCCAGGCACTTGCGTTCTAGTGGGAGAAACAAGCCCTGACCTGACAGATCTGATGTGACCATGGAGCCAGGGGAAGGAAGCCGGGCAGGGAACAGGGCATGTGGTGTGGCTCTTGCTACCGAGCAGAAATGTGAAAGAAAGAAGTGGCCCATGCAGGTATCCAGAGAAAGAACATTTTAGACAGAGTGGGGTGGGGACAAGACCTAGAAGTGGAAGCAAACTCCATGGGCGAACAGTATAGCAACTGACGGGGCGGGGTAGGTGAAGTGCAGGGGCAGCGGGTGTGAGGTGGGGTGGGAGGCCAGATGACAGAAGGGTCCACTGAAGCAATGATTCCCCTCCCCGCTGTCCTCCGCGGAAATGGGAAGATTAAGTTACAGGTGGCAAACACAAGATCACCCTGCCAGCCCCTTTTCCCATCTAAGTACAAGAAACCACTACAGAAAATAGAGGTAGCCAGACACATATGCGTCAGATGGAGACTGATATGGGCAAAAAACAAATGATGATTGCTCCCAGTGTGAGGAAGGGAAAAGCCAAGCAGCGGGGGTAGTCCAAGCTCTTGCAAACTGAGCCCTGTACCCCAACTAATGGAGTGGAAAAAGTAAAAAAACATCATGAAAGGGTGAGAGAAAAAAGACAAGAAAAACAGAAATATCTATGATATGTAGATGCACTTGGGAACTACTAAATTAAATAAGTAATTTAACCATAAAGTATAATTGCTTAGACTCTCTTGGAAACAATCATTTGGAAATGAATGATAGCTATGCAATGTCTGTATGGATGGAAAATATTGCAATAATGAGTGTCTACTAGGTAGAAAATCCATGAACAATTCCAAACATTTTAAAGGTTTTTCATTTTCGAGAATGACAGGAAAAATCTTTTGACTTTGGTCTACACTATACATGTAGACATACTCAAGTATATACACAATCAGATATTAACATGAAACAACATGCAATTTCTAAAATATCCAATATACATATAAGAATATTAAATACTGTCTCTCAATTGTCTATATCAGCTTTCTCAGTTGCTGTACAAACTGATATAAAGAATCAAGAATCACTAAACTAATATTTTATTTTATATATTTAAAAAGTAAATTTTAAATTCCTAAATGTCTAAAGAACATCAATATTTTAAAGATAGAGGAGGCATAACAATAAAGAGAGCAACAATACTTTTAAGTAACATTTTTAGTATCTTTCAATAAATAGCTCGAGGTACTAAAAATGTAAGGAGAAAAACCACCACTGTAGTGGCAGGAGCTAAAGAATGCATTTAAAATAAAGTTTCTGAAGGTTGTTTAAATCTCACAATTCACAGAAATATATTCTGATCAACTCCAAAATTAAAGAATACATTTCAGATTATTAACACAAGTGCTATGACATGGTTTCTGTAAAGGTAACTATCAACTTTAAAGGAACAAAAGTAATTTTATTTATCTCAGTTCTTATGAACCAAAAAATTTAAAGTTAACCGATAGTACATATTCTCTTAATACCAAAGTGTATATATACATTTTTTGGAACACCCTATTGTTGTCTGTGCTTTTATTCTTAAGATATTGTTAAAACCTCAATTAATGGAGAACATAAACATCTACTGAACTCTTAAATAAATATGACAACTCAACTCATTTTATTAATGTTTACTAGTATTGATATCCTATCATATCCAAGTATCCTGCCAGGCACAGGGACCTCAAAGATGAAAGGCACTGCCTCTGCCCTCAAGAAGCTCAAAAGCTGTAAGGGAGACGGACACTCAAACAAGTCATGACCATCATTGTGAGAGCACAGGTCCGAGGTAGAGAGAGGATGCAGGTAGGAAATATCCTTTTATTATTGTTGTTAGTGATGAGAGAGAGAGAGATATCAATTAGTTGCTCCACTTATTTATGCATTCATTGGTTGATTCTTGTATGTACCCTGGCCAGGGATCGAACCCACAACCTTGGCAAATCCAGACAATGCTCTAACCAACTGAGCTACGTGGCCAGGGCCAAGAGGACACAGAAAGATCTGACTGCACTCGGGCACTGGGGTAAGTTTCAGGACCGAAATAGAATTAGGGAGAGTTTTTAAAGGAAAGGGAAAAGTGGATTTGGGAGAAAAATCAGATAGAACAGCAGTAAAAGGTAGAGAGCATGGTGTGCCAGGACAGCATAATTAAGAGAAGGGTGAGTGTGTGAGAGAGGAGCCGGCTTCAGCAGCTGAGCTTCATGAAGGCCTCCGTGTGGGAAGGAGGCAAATACCGTTTGGTTCCCTGGTTTCCACGGCCTTGCAGTCTTCCTAAAACGGGTTCTTAACGATCGCTACTTTGACCACGTCAACTTAATACTGACTGCCTTTATTCCCTGAGCCAAAAATTAAATAATGACTAAACAAGCCTTAAAACCCCTGCATTAATTCCCATTTTTTTAAAAATATATTTTATTGATTTTTTTACAGAGAGGAAGGGAGAGGGATAGAGAGTTAGAAACATCAATGAGAGAGAAACATCGACCAGCTGCCTCCTGCACACCTCCTACTGGGGATGTGCCCGCAACCAAGGTACATGCCCTTGACCAGAATCGAACCTGGGAACTTTCAGTCCGCAGGCCGACGCTCTATCCACTGAGCCAAACCGGTTTGGCAAATTCCCATTTCTTTTGCGTGGGATCTCTCATCTCATTACTCTCCTGCCCATGCTCCTCCTGTCCCCTTGAAGGCAGGAGACATTTTGCCCAAATGGCTCCAGATATATCTAAACCAAATCTCCTCTCCAATCTATTTGAGACAGATATTCTCAAACAGAAGCTCTGCATCCATCATCTTCAGCACATTTTCTCTGCATAACTCCAAGGATTCTATAACCATTATGCACACTTTTAATACCCTCTCTTTCTGAATTTATTCAGCATGTACAGTGCACCCTTGTCAACAATGATGCTACTGGTTTTACGTCTTCCATATCTCCAGTGTGTGGTGAGCATAAAATTGCTCTTTATCCTTAGGGTTCCAGAAGAGTAAAGAGTGGAAATACAAACAAACCAGTACTGACCAATGGCATTACTTATATTATATATCCTCTCCTACTTCCTTTCAGACTTTGATCTACAGATTCCCACCCCTTTTTCTTTAATATCAATCTCATCCTTTAGGGTTAAAAAGAAATTGTTTAGGTAAAACCATGAGAGCACAAGAGAAAATTTTCATTCATAGACTTCAAAGCAAAATGTATTTTAACTGAGAAGGATGCTTCTATTCTTCAGAGAAATAGCTGGGCAAGACCAATACCAAACATTAATTTCCTAAATACCGACCACACACAATTCACCATCTCCATCCAAGTAAGCACAGCATTAGAGCTCAAAATCCATTCAATTTCAATAGCAAGATCTCTGGATAACCCAGGGTTTACGTGGCTGCAGGAACAAAAGATGTATATAGAAGCAAATTCTGTCTGGCCTAGCTTTACAAAGAGAGTCTGTACCAAGGTGGCTATATAGATAACAGCAGCTCACCAATGAGAGGAGTGGGATTAATAGCACCTTAACTTAGAAAAATAAGTCAATTCTGTTTTCCAGGTCAAAAGAGAAAACTCTAGGTTCCATGGGTACAGATGGAGGGAGTTAGTTGGAAGAGGCAAAGCACTGAGAAGACAGAATATACCTTGCAACCTATTCCCTGAACTCTTAGAAGACAACTCCTAAATTTATCCTGCTTTGCCTGCCACATAGATTCCTGTCATATTTGTTGGTTAGAGGGAAATGAGAAATTAAGTCTCATTCACTGCAATTTCAGTATTTCTTCTCTTTCTGAGTCAGACATCAATACATTCAATGGCAAAAAATTACAATGACTCTTTGAAAGAATATGAAATTTCTTGAATGATAAAACAGTACTAACTTTAAAAAAAAATGGTTCCCCAAACAGCATAAATGGAAAAAATAGCATAAATAAAACATGCATTTGCTTTCTGAATGCCAACTCAATTTCACCTAATTTTCTGATACCCCTGTATAGACAAAAATGTGTCAATCACCAATAATGACATGTGAGTGCCTAACATCCTAAATAATAAAGAGGTAATATGCAAATTAACCCTCACACCATCACAAGATGGCTGCCTACGACCAGGCCAGAAGCGGGGTTAGTGAGGGACGACCAAATGACTGAACAAGCAGGCTGCATGGGGTGATCAGGCTGGCGGGGGGCGGGGGGCAGTTG
>NW_005371823.1:507481-515990 GCF_000412655.1 Myotis brandtii | reverse complement strand
GGGGGGGGGAGTGGGGGGGGGAACTGGGTTGGGGGGGGGTGCATTTGGGGGCAACCAGGCTGGCAGGGAGGGAGCAGTTGGGGGTGACCTGGCCAGCAGCGGGGGGAAGTTAGGGGTGACCAGGCTGGCAGGGGGCCAGTTAGGGGCAATCAGGCCGGCACGCAGAGGCTGTGAGGGGCAATCAGGATCGCGGGGGGGGGGGGGGGGGGGGGGGGGGGGGGGGCAATTAGGGGCAACCAGGCAGGCAAACAGGTGGGCGATTAGAAGCCAGCGGTCCAGGATTGTGAGAGGGATGTCTGACTGCCAGTTTAGGCCCGATCCCAAGGGGTCCTGGATTGGAGAGGGTGCAGGCTGGGCTGAGGGGACCCCCCCCACCATGCACAAATTTCATGCACCAGGCCTCTAGTGGCACTATGGAGGACAGCTACATACTCACAGGAACAGTAAGTCTGGCATGACCCTGTTCACAGGGAGCTACAGAGGAAAACAAAACACTTCAAGGATACACACAGATTCCTAAGTATCCCAGTATCAGGAAACAAGATTTTTTTTTCCATCTACTTCGGAGTCTCACAAACCCAATTCTTAATTGAGATGAATAACACCTGAGTTATCAGTGTCACCATTTCTCCATCATTAGATTTTCTGCCTAGACAAGTTCCTGAAAGGACCACTAAAAGTTATCAAATAGGCATCTTTCCTACAGCTTTGCACTGGACAGAGTACTAGACATCTTGAACAGTGCCATCCAAAAATCCAATACAAAATAATACTACTTTTCAAATGCCATAGAAGATACTAATTATTTAACACCCCAGTCTTTTTTCTTTTTTAACAGCACCTTCAGCCTTGCCTATCAGAAAATCCTACGGGGATCTATGCTGATCAGCACTCAAAGTACCCTAGTTGGTTTATCTTTTTGCTTAAGCTTTTGCCTTAGTAACTCAAAGGAGCTTCTGAATATACTTGGCCACAGAATTAAATTTTTTTAAGTCTAGACAGCAACCAAATTGTGAGTGAGAAGGAAAATGTAAATTAACTTTTTTGGTTAAGCATATAATTAAATTCTTTGTTAGAAATATAAGTAGCCAAGAATCTCGTTAAATATTTGGTGCCCTATTTGCCCCTAATACTTATAAAATCTGAAGGCACAATCCACAATGTACAATGCTTACTAGTACAACCATGGTAAGTACTGCAGAGAATGATAATCCTAGGCCAAAAGGCATCTCAAGTAGTTATCTGATCTAACCTTTTGCCACCAATACTAAACTAATCATGAAGAGTGATAGAACCTCATTTAAAAGAGGATCATAAATTTTAGAACTCTGAGAGTAGAATGGGCAATGAAGCAGAAGTAGTAAAAAGATAAGAAACATGGGGGAAGAGAGAGAATGGGAATTAAAAATAAAAGCACCATTCTGTTAAATTACACATATTACTTGCTTTTTCAAAACCAAGCATTGCCGTTCCTTCTTGCTGTGATTCCAATTCCTTAGCAGTAAGTCTAGTATGTGTCCCTCCCAATCTATAAATCACCTATTCTTTAGCAACCAGAGAGAGACAAAGGGGTGGCCACTATTGTCTTAAACATTCAGTGATATAACAGAAGTCACTGTAAGAGAAGCTAAGAATAGCAATAAGCAACTAAAACAGTTAAGATATATTCCATTAATTCATCAACTTCAAGTACAGTTTTCCCTAAAAATTAAATTGGAGAAAACTGAAAACAAAATCTATCTTTAAGTTACCATTTATTGCGTGTGCTTAATTTCATTAAAAATTCTACTTTAATGCTTTCTTAAATGGAAAATGCTCAGCATATTATAACCTTTGTGATGACTCTGATCAATCATTATAAAGTGACATTTTTGGGCTGCTGATACCTATATGGCTGCTGGTCTCTACAGTAATGAACATTTGTAGTAATTGCTTTTCATGTGTCTGGTTTCCCTATCTTCTCCCCTGACACTAGCTTGCTGTCACTCCTTACTAGTGTCAGCATGCTTGCCCCCAATCCCCGGTCCCTGCCCTGCTCTAATTTGCTGACCCGATTTCTCGGCCTCCATTTCTCTGCTCCTGCCATTCCCTCAACCCAAATGCCCTTCTCCAACTATCCAACCTCACCTTTGCCAACAGTGTTTAATCAAACTTTCTGATCTCTGACAGTCTGATAGCTGAAAATAGGTATTCAGTTTAATTTTAATTTGCATTTCTCTTATCATGAGTGGGTTGAGCATTTTTCATTTATTTGCATTTCATTTTCTGTGAACAGTCTGCTCATAGCCTTTGCCCTTTTTTAATAAGATTGTTAAAACTCATCATATACATTGGAAATCAGTTCTCTGTGATATAAGATCCTCCCACCAAACCCATCTCCATGCACATAATCATTTGTCTTTTGGCTTTCATTATGGTTGTTGCCATGCAGACATCCTTAATTTTTATTAATCAAATTTCAGTCTTTTCTTTAATGGTTTCTGGACTTTGCGATATTTAGAAAGACCTTCCCTATTCTGACACTCGGAATTTATCAGTGATTTGTTCTAATATTTTTATGAATTTTTAAATTTATATTAAAATTTGGGGCCCACATAGACTTTATCCTGCTATACAGTATGAGTTTTTAATCCCTTTTCTTTTCTCAGGTGATGACTCCACTTGGACCAACATCGTTGATTTACAAATCCATCTTTTTCCCAATGACTTGAAATGCTTTGGAGTTTGGGGGTTTGAGGATTTTTGCTTATGTCAGGATTTCCTGGTGCATAGGATTTCTGAAATAAGGACATTCAGATAAACTAGATAAACTAGAATTAAGAGCAGGTTAGACTTAAGGCATTGATTGTCTTAAACCTTCTTAAAATACAAGAATGTACTCTAACAGGGTAGGTATTGGGACCGATATACTGTCATGTGACCAGCACACAGTAACTGCTTAATAAGTGTTCTTTGAATAAATAGTGATTTATATTTTTTAAGATCAACCACAGATTTAAATGTTCTTAGGGTTTGCAGAAGAGATGCATCCCTATTGATTAGCTCAGTGTAAGACCCAAAGGGTAGTTTTGCCAAACCTCCCAGTCCACCCAGCCCTTTCTTCTTTGACAAAAGTCCCTCATTCTAGTCCAGTGGTCACCAATGCCATCTCTCCCACTTCGCTGCCTAGTGTAATCCCAGTTACCCATTAAAATCCAGCTGAAATATCACCTCTTTTGTAAAAGTTCCCCATCTTTATACCCTAAGCAGAATTCATTGCTCCTTCTGTGCACTAACATTTTTCTACTTTGGGGAATGTGTATCTATCTATGCCTCACTTTTGTTATGCACATTTCAGTCTTCAATTCTAGTAGTTTTAGGTAATCCCATATCACTCCCCTTATGACCTTTCAATCAGTCCCTATTACCTACTAGACAAAGTTCCAATTCCTTAGCAGTAAGTCCAGTAGAGTCTATGTTCAGGCCCCTTAATATCTCCAACTTGTCTGTGACCACTATATACTTCAGTCCAAGTAACAGCCGTCAAAATGCCAGCTCCCTCGAGTCCCCAGACTTCATGTGCTTCTCCTCTGCCTAGGAGTCCGCTCACTTCCTCTGTCCCCATCTCCTCCTCTCATGCTCTCATGGAAAAGTCAAATGACAACACACCCGTGACGGGTCATTAGGTCTAAGAACTAGAAACAGGCAACTGAAAAGATCAGAAGCCAAGTGAAGTGAGTCACAGCAAGAAGGAAGAAGAGGCTGAGCTGTTCTTCCCCCAAAAATGCTGGGCAAATGGGTGAAGCATGGTGGCTGACTTTGAGAAGCTCAATTTGGTGGAGATTGGACAGACATATCAACAAATTTTCTCAATCCAGACTGTGTGTGACAAAAGAATGCTATTAGACAAGAAAGGACATACATCAAATATACAAAGAGACACATATTTAAGTAAATTAAAGGCATGTCATTGTGAGATTTAATCAAAGGCCAAGGGCTCACTAAGTAAGGGCTGCTGCTGACCACCACCAGTGTGGCAGTGTGTTGACTACTAAATGCCTTTGAATTATTTGCCCTTGGGCAAGTTATTTAACCCTTGGTGCCTCAATTTCCTCATTATAAAGAAAGAGAACTTGATCAGATATGGAGGTTTCTTTTAGCAAAAATATATTCGCAAACCAAAGCAGAATCCTGAGCACTGAATATGTGGACTTTTTCAACAGGAGGGGAAGGGAGAATGACTTTTGGGTATTCAACTAAACTGGAAAATGAAATCAATAGATAGATGGAACTTTCATGTCACTGAAGAGAACATGACATTGAATTTAAAATCCTGAAAATTGCAGCTTATAAAGGAACTGCTGACACAATCTCAACCATAGTCACAAGTGCACTACCATAATCAGGTTGTTATGGCAACTAGAACACATGGGTTAAAAAGAGGAAAAGAGAGTCTGTGTGTGCGTGGCAGGTTTTGTTGTCATACCCATAAGAAATGTTTGCAATGTTTTATATATAATCTTGAATCACATTCTTCACTTAGTACACAACAAGCCTCGAGTGTTTTGCAATAAACTGGAAAAATAAAGTGGGCTTCTTAGAATTAAGTCTACTGAAGGGATTCAAAAAGCACCTCGCCAACTCGACTTAATGCACTGCCTCTAGAAAACCTCCCTGGTCTCTCCAGGCAAAACTATCTATTTCCTCCGGCTTGCAAGCCCCATTTTATCTCCTACCCTGTGGCACTTTAGTGAGTACCACACTAGGAACAACGTTGTTCATTTAGATGCTTATCTCCCCCTCTCCATGTCAACTGCTTGGGAACAGAGTTCCTCCTTAGTCACCTTTGTACAGCCTGTGCCTAGAACAATGCAGTTATTTTAGGTGTTAAACTGTTCAACTGAGGACTGCTGTAGCAATCCTATCAACTTACAAATATGACATCTCTCAACAGAACAATATAACCATTTTTAACTTATCAAAGATTTCTTGTAAAACATTCTATTTCTTATTCATAAGAATTTCTCTTATGAGAAAGATTAAGTAAACAGTATGCCTCGTGTAAAGAACTATAGGCTGGGATTCCAATTCTTGGGGCTTATGTACTTGTTAACCTGTTGCAAGATCTGCATCCTTGAGTAAATGCCAACCTCGCAGGTGTGCAGCTTTCTTATCTAGAAAAATTAAGTGTCTGGGCTATCTGAGAAGGAAAAGCCCTTCCTGCCTATAAGCCAGTGTGACCAAGAAATTTAAAAAATTGAAGAATTTGGACAGGTAAAAGGTAAAAATAATACTAATTTGGACAGGTCAAAAAGCATTCATAGAAGTTAAAGAAATTTTTCTCAACCAGGTTGGGGCACAAGGAGGCATGGAGGAGTACACCCCATTTATTCCTAGAGTGGTTTTTTCAAGCCACAGCCCCTACAGGAAGATTGAAAGATCAATTACTTTCCTACCTCCCTGGAATACCTGCAAGGAGAGAATTATGATAAGTATCTGTTGCATGTAAATAGCAGAGGCAAGGAAAAACCATCACAATACAAGAAAAATACCTATTTCCAAAAATACCTATAACATACAGGAGTATATTGATTCTCAATGCAATAATTATACAGTATTCTTTCACATGCCTCAGTGTCTGAGAAGGTAAGAATTACCAGATCCACAGCCCATCTTGTTCAACATTCTCTCCCTTGACCTTCCCCTTCCCAAAGCTGCTCCCCACCCAGCTTCTCCAATGTCAGCAAATGGCATCTCCAGCCGAGATTACCCCAGACCCATTTGAGTCATTCTAACACTTCACTCTCCATCATACCCAGACAGCCAATTCATCAGCAAGTTCTATCTTTTATACCTCCAAAATATTCCTTTAATCTGTCTATCTCTTTCCTTTCCTGTTATTATCTTAGTCTAAGGAACTGTTATGGACTAAATTCATGTTGAATCCCTAATCCCCTGTGTGATGGTATTAGGAGGTGGGGCCTTTGGGAGGTAGGTAATTAGGTCCAGAGGAGGGCAGGAGAGTGGAACCTCCACGATGGGATTAGTGCCCTTTAAGAAGAGGAAGAGAAACCAGAGCTTCCTCTCTCCACTATGTGAGGACACAGCAAGGAGGAGGCGTCTGCAAGGCAGGAAGAGGGCCGCACCAGAACCCACCCATGCCGGCACCCTGAACGCAGGCTTCCCAGGCTCCAGGACTGTGGGAAACAAATGCCTGTTGATTAAACCACCCAGTCTGTGGACTAAGATAGAAACCATCGTATTTTGCTTAAATCATCAAAATAATCTCCTTGCTGGTCTACCAGTTTCTTACCATAACACACAGGACTCAGAGAGATCTTTTAAAAACAGAAAAGCATGTTTAAGGCATGCCCTTGCTGAAAACCTTCCTATAACCGCCCCCTCACTTGCCTGCATATCATCACATAGTTATTATCGAGATTATTTTCACTTATTCACGCCCACACTAAATGCAAATACCATTTCTCAGCCCTACCCTAGGACTCATCCCGAATGGCATTGCATATTACCGCGAATCTTAGGGCTTTCCTCTTACCTCTACCTTTCAATTAATTTATTAAAATGCTAGCTGAAAACTTTCTCTTATTAGAGGATCCCCAAAACTCCTCCAATTGCAATAGCTGATGTCTATTCCTATAGTTCTCTTGCTGGTTCAGATAATTACCTATTCACTTAAAGCAGTGGTTCTCAACCTTGGCTGCACATTAGAATCACCTGGGAATCTTTTTAAAATCCTGATTTCTGGGCCTCATCCTCCAGAAATTCTGGTTTTTTGTTACTAATGTTGTGGCCCCACCCCATACCAAAGAAACAGAATTTCCGGAGGATGAGGCCCAGAAATCAGGATTTTAAAATGATTCCCAGGTGATTCTAATGTGCAGCCAAGGTTGAGAACCACTGACTTAAAGGTACCCAATATTATTTATATATTTAGCTATTTATTAAGGTTTTTTAAATAGACTGCTTATCTAAAAATTAAAAGGCCTTTCAAAGTGAGAGGCAACAAGTGTTTGAGATCAGGATGCACTGATTCAGGCAGAAGCCCAAACACTGTTCCGATTAGGAGACAAAGGCAATGGGGTATTTATAAAAAAGGGAAAGTGAGCAATTACATCAATAGAAGGAAGGCATTTCTATTGGTGCAGATATATAACATAGTGATGTTAATTCCAAGCAATGTTTTTAATTTCCAGCCCAGTAGTCAGAATAACTGATTTCTTGTTATCTTTGCAAACAGTTTTTTGGGGGCACAATGCTGCTTTAGTTCCAGTCCAAAGGTTATTTTGACTTGTTTTAACATTTCAAAGATTGGAGGCATAAACCATGCAATTTTAAAGCTCCATTTTAAAGTGGCTCTGTTAATTATTTTTTGACAACATTAAGGTATAAATTTTGTCCAAATATTTTTTAAATCTAAAAAATAATCCAATAGTTTCTATTCATCCATATCGAAACCAAGCTACCGTTTCTTCAATAATTGTTCACCTAAGTATTTAAGAATTCTACACTTTAAAAAACAGTAGGTCTACCCTCCAAAAGGCCATTAACCTGTTATTTTCAGAATTCCCCTGGAACTCTTGCTACAGATAAAAGACGAACAAATTGCCTGGCTTTCTAGATCATCACTATTTGTGTTGAAACATTTTTTAGTGCTTTCCCAATTTCACCGCTAACTTCTTTTAAAGTTCAAAATTGCTATTTTGTTCAAAATATTTATCCAATACAAATTCTTATGAAATCCTGTAATCAATAAGTTGATAAAGACTGAGTTAAAATTTTGGCCCTCCCAATATGGAATAGATAGCCCTGGAGATAATAACTGTAGTTATACAGCCTGAATGAAAAAGGAAAAAAAGACTAAATCCTGTTGTATGGAATGAACTAAATTATCTCTGAAGGCCCTTCCAAAACTAAAATTAAATTAAGTTCCATCATAATAATGACAACTGCTGACAGTGAACACTTGCCCTCTATGTGCCAGGCACTGTGCTGGGGCTTTTCGTGGCTCACTCTGAGTAAGTGCACAAACATGTTACCATGAAATACTTCTTTACTTAAACACCCTAACATACAAGCAATACAAATAGGACACAGACCCTTTCTTAAAAAAAACAAAAAAAAATCTTTAGTTGAAACGGCCCCGGTGAGGTTAAGACGGCCCCGGTGAGGTTGAGACGGCCCCGGTGAGGTTGGGACGGCCCCTGTGAGGCTGGGATGGCCCCAGTGAGGCTGCGACGGCCCCGGTGAGGTTGAAACGGCCCGGTGAAGTTGAGACGGCCCCGGTGAGGTTAAGACAGCCCCAGTGAGGTTGAGACGACCCCTGTGCGGTTGAGATGGCCCCTGTGAGGCTGAGATGGCCCCTGCGAGGCTGCAACAGCCCCTGGGAAGCTGAGAAAAATACCACATGATCTCACTCATTTATGGATAATAAAGACCATTATAAACTGATGAACAAAAATAGATACAAAGGCAGAGCAGCATTGAACAGACTGTCAAACTACAGTGGGAA
>NW_005371823.1:493503-507301 GCF_000412655.1 Myotis brandtii | reverse complement strand
TTGTAATACTTTAAGAAATAAAACAAAATTAAATATAAAAAAAATCTCTAACAAAGCAAAATGGAAATGTCCCAAATTATGGGGAGTGCCTTGTTCCCTGGGATTGGGAGAGACTGACTCCTGTATGAAGTGCTTCCCTAAAGATCCACTGCTGAGAAGGGCATCAGAAGCAAAACCCGGAGCCTAGACAAATAACCCTACTTGCACTTGAGCGTCAGGCTGGCAGGAGCCATTAAGATGCAGCATCAGGCTCACCAAGAAAGCAGAAGTGACCTCACTGTCGATGAAGAGCTACAGAGAAGGTCAAGAGTATGAGTGATTCTGCTAAACCTGGAAGTCTCAACGACCCTGGTAATTGGGATCTAAGAGGATGTGAGGTGGCCGTGCCTAACAAGCGCTCTGTGACCACCATGTGCCCACACTTCCGTGTCCTCACTAGACTGAGGGTTCTTGGAGGCAGAGACCTTATCTTTTTTTTTTTTTAATTTACCCCCAGGACATAGCCTAGTCTAGGACCTGGAGCATAAGAAGCATGTGATAAATACTTAATGAGAAATATTAGTAACCAATCTCCCAAGGGACATATCCATTCCACTGAGGAGGGTGTGCCAGGAAAATCAGAGCTTCCTACTGTGTGGGCTGGAGACCTCTAGTGGTGTCTGCACCTCACTAAGAGAAGTCAAAATCTGGAGGAGGACAGATTGGAAAGGACCAAACACCAGGACACAGGTTAAGGCCCTAGGGCAGTGATGGCGAACCTTTTGAGCTCAGTGTCAGCATTTTGAAAACCCCTAACTTTGGTGCTGTGTTACATATAGAAATTTTTTGATATTTGCAACCATAGTAAAACAAAGACTTATATTTTTTATATTTATTTTATATATTTAAATGCCATTTAACAAAGAAAAATCAACCAAAAAAATAAGTTCGCGTGTCACCTCTGACACGCGTGTCATAGGTTCGCCATCACTGCCCTAGGGAGTGCTGTGACAGAGTAATGAACTAAAGAAGTTTAAAAATAAGCATAAAACAAGTCCAAATAAGGTGAAAACACAGTTTATATGATTGTGATACATTATGAAGAAAGCAATTTCTTTTTTTTATCTTTATTGTTGAAAGTATTACATATGTCCCCTTTAATTGTTTCTTAATAATTAGTTTTATTATAAAGTACAACAAATCTAGTTCATAAATCTCTCATAGCACCACACTTAGTTTAAATGTCTTTAAATATAAATGACTAGTATTCTAAAATATATTGTTGAGAGGCTATAAAAGAATAGAGTAAACAATTCTGAAAGAAAATCACCCCTTTATAAGTTCTAAGCATGAAAGCTAGGATGGAAACAGTCCTTCTATATTAAATTCAGTCTTTTTCTCAAAGATAGTCAACTACTAGGGTCATCTGCCAGTCATCTGTGATATCAGAGAAACTGCAGACCCCGTTTTGATAGAATGTTGGTTATGCTGAAGAGGTACCATTCTCAAAATTATACTCAAGAGTCTCACACTTAAAGGGCATGTCTCCCTGATCTTTTTCTCAGTAAGGGAATCTCACTGGATTCATACCACAATTCAAGGTCTAACAAGCTGGGCCAACTCGAGCAAGTTACTTCACCTCTCTGCATCTCAGTTTCCTCCTTTACAAAATAGAAGTGACTGTGTATGGTGCCAGGTGGGTGCTGGAAATATCAGGGAGAACACTTAGTAAAGTATATGACTGTCTAACCACTATCCTGTACACCTGAAACTAACACCAAACAATACTAAATGTAAACTGTAAATGAAAAATAAAATTTAAAAAATAAAGTAGAAATGATAACAGTTTCTGCCTCAAAGCTATGAAAAATAGATACATTATACATTCAAAGAACCTAGAGTAGTGTCATGTACCTAATAAGGAATCAAGTATTTGTCAAGTATTACAATTAATGAGCTCCAATGATCAGAATGACCCATGTAAGCCAACAAAAATTTTACATCTTTAACAAGAGCAGCAACCAAGCATTTTTTAAAATATATTTTTCTTGATTTCAGAGAGGAGGGGAGGAGAGAGAGATAGAAACATCAATGATGAGAGAGAATCATTGATCAGCTGCCTCCTGCACACCCCATACTGGGGATCGAGCCTGAAACCCAGGCGTGTGCGCCCTGACCAGGAATCAAACTGTGACCTCCTGATTCATAGGTTGACGCTCAACCACTGAGCCACACCAGCCTGGCAAGCATATTATTTTTATGCAATTCAATTTATTTACTTTTACAACTTAATGCCAAAGGCTTAACTTGTTGGTATTACAGGTTTATTAGTTCAAATCAAGACATCACAAGTTCTAGCCCATCAAGCATATTTATTTTAGAAAGAGCTTTCATGATTCTATAATACTCTTTTAAAATGCAACATTGTTTCTTGGTACATTAACTGAAAAATAATTATATTTAATTGAGATTATGAATATTTAAAATGCCCTAAAAAAAAGTAGTTGCCACAGATGAAATCTTTAATCACAAATCCTATTCATCTAAGAAATGAAAGACATACTTTTTATTTTTTTCTTTATAAAAGCAGTTATAATTTCACAAAGACTCAAAAACAGCTGTGAGCATACTTCTAGGTATGGACCAAATATACCTTAAAAAAAAAAAAAACTTTGGGGGGAGATTTTATCTTATATATAAAGCTTTTTAAAAGTCTATGATGCCTATGAAACTTCTGAAGTTGTTTGATCAACTTCATAGTGGAAATGGGAGAGTTTACATTAAACATGACAATAATGGGAGTTGAAACATCTGAACAAAAGAAAATTGTGCTTTATTACACCCATCAAAGAGAACCCCTCATGTGGGGCTTGGGGGTGGGGAGAACATGCCAGCCACACCACTAGCTACTAGATCTTCTAGATTGCTGAACAATATTATTCACAGAGACCATTCCTTCCTCCAAAGCATCAAGTCCATTCCTATAGAGAGTAAAAATAAATGTAGCTTCTAAAAACAAGATCAACATCAGGAATACCAAGAGCAAAATCTTGGGAAAGTGACTCTCACAGTGGCAGCAGTCCCCTACTTTTGGTTTGGAACTCTACAGGTCACTGCTTCGGCCAATGTTTTCCTATTAATTCAATTTGTAGTTAGTCCACTGGGAGATGATGATTTGAAATTGAGTGGGGACTTGCACCCAAAAATGCACTCACAATCTATTAATCTAGTTCCCTCTAGAACCACTCTCACCAACCATACAGTGGAACCTGGACATTTGCAAAGTACACATGTTGAAGAGAAAAATTACAAAGAAAACTTAGAAAAAGAAGCATTTCGGCTCTCCTTTTTCTATTCAGCTTATTTGTATATAATGGTCATAGTAACTACTTACTGAGCTCTCAGTAAAGCACATATGTAGGTAATAAACACATACCTATACTCCTTGTTCAGCAAGATATAAGAGACAGGGCATAATGTGAAAAACAGAGTGCTACACAAAGCTACCAAACAATTATGCCATAACATGACATATGACAGGAAACACGATATGAAGACCTCTGGAGGGCTGTATTCTGTATCCCTCGAATAGACATGGGAGCATGGTCTTCAGTAGTGGCTATGAGCCTAGGTATAATTCCCATCCATGCCCCTTTAATGGCTCCCCATATTTCACCTTCACATTCTCCTTCATCTAGCCAACTTGGAAGATGGGGCGGGGGGAGATAAACAGAGAGAATATACATGAGAATGAATTTCAGCAGAAGAGAAGGCAGCTGGACAAATGCTTTGCTTTTTCAGAAAGGAGCTGGGAGTTCAAATCTTATAGAAAATAGGAATTCATAGGGGGGAAAACCTGATATTGTTGAAAAAATATATAATACTCTATCTATCAATATAATATAATCATGTATAATCACATAGTATTATAGGCAGTGGTACTCATGAACACAATGGGGCCATCTGATTTTTACTTCTCTCTTTCTAGATCTTCACAGAACTCAAAGTCGCATTCAAATGTTGGAAATGGCTTCATAATCATTGGCTTAAAACTTAGAGTATTTATTATAGAGATGTTCTATTTTTTTTTTTTGATGAGGCAAACAAGCAAGATGATCTTTTTCAAGCAATAAAATAGAACTGGCCCTGGAATGTATTTGATTGAATTTGTCCAGCCCCAAAGAGAGCCTCAAGAACGTGGGACAGAATCATGAACCACATACTCCAGAACAAGTCAAGAAGAACTTAGAGGAAGCAATGAATGTAACCAGTGGCCAATCGCTACCCTATAAAAATGGCATTCCTTTTCAGTATCATGAATAATGTTAAGTGGAAAAACTTCAAGAAAATATTCTAGAGATATGTTTTCTTATGTAGATATTCATATTGTAAGTGTGTGGCAAACACCACTATAAAAAGGGATTTTACTTCTTTCCTATATGTGGTCATCTAAGTCAATGTTTAAAATTCTAGGGCCTAATAACCAGTTACAAGTGTGGACTGTGTCTAGATTCTAATTTTTTAAAAAATCTATGATTATATGACCCCAAAGAATTATTAACAATTAACCCCACTGTTAGTTACTGTTAATTTAATTATTGCTACTATTGGGTATGATAATGGCACAGTGGACATGTGGGAAAGTGTCCATATTTTTAAAATATACATATTAAAGTATGTGGGGGTGAGATGAGATTTGTTTTAAAATAGTTCAGCTAAAAAATAATAATAAATGAGGCTAAATGTGGCAACATCTTGGTAATGACTGAATCTGGGCAATGGGTTTATAGAAGTTCACATACTATATTTCCATCGTTTTCTATATGTTTGATATTTTTCCTAATTTTTAAAACATAAACATTCTATTGTCCAGAAACACTGCAGACACTGTGGGCAAGTAGAAAAAAAACATCTTTTGATATTTAAAAAAATGAAGTACAAAAATCATGAAGTTGTCATTTTTAGATCTATTCTTTTATACAGCTACTCAGAATCCCATCTAATTTAAGAAACATTTTAAATGAAGACCCTACTAAAATTGTCTACCTAGTGGCTTTTCCACAGCAACAAAATGCATGTTCCCAAAGATGTGTAAAAACAGGCTTGTCTCTCCCAGAAAGCAGCCTTTTCCCTGCTACAAATCTTCAAAACTCACGACACACTTTTCTATCTCAAAGACTTTTAAAAAATTATTTCCCTTCCTTAGGGAAAACTATATTATGAGGAAAGAGCTCAGCAAAATCTGCAAACAATGCATAGGTTAAATGCAGAGTCCTTTCCTCCAGCCAAAAGGACTAACAGGAGAAAATAAAATTTTCACAAGCATGTTAGAACCTTATTCCAGCTAACTCTGTGCTCTGCTCTCTTTTTCCTCCCGAGATACGTCACTTAACTCTCTGCCGAAACACCTCTAGCCCATTCTACCTGATCATATTCCAAAGCTGCAGCTTTTCCTGGATCCACTTGTCAGTGACAAGCTGCTCGAGAGCACCTAGCAAGCCAAGTGTGATCATCTGCTCCCTGCTCGTTCCCTTTCAGGCACACTGCTGTCCGTCAGAGAAGTAATTAATGGGCTTATGTATGAAAGCGTCATCCCATCAGTGTGCTGTCTGGCTTGAATAGCTCGTATCAGCTCTTCATTCATGCCAACTATACTCACTGTCCGGATATATGATAAAGCTGTACTTCCTTTTGGATTTTTCCCTCTCTATTCAAAAACAGTGTAGCAGAACTGTGTGTTACAGAAGCATGAGGAGGACAGAAGAAATCCCTTCAGCCTCTACAGAAAGGAGCTAATGGACTGAAAAGTTGGGAAAAACAAGGAATGCTTCTGTACAGATAATTTCGTAAGCAACTTGATTCTGGAGTGTGTATTATCCTGAAATATGGACAGAACTTTTCCAGAAGGCAAAACGTCTATAGAAAGAACCAGGACTGCTCATTGCTGAGACACTCAATGAATTTTTAATAAGTTCTTAACACTCAGGTTGTCCGTGGTCAGATCAACCGCTGCCATCAGATAAAGGCAAAATTCACCCTCTATTTCTATAACCCTATCCGAATGGAATCTTCATCTGTTGCATGCTGTCCTGACTAATGCTACAGGATTACCAGGAATACAGATATAGGCACTGCGAGAAATCAAACACGGTGGCAAAAGAAAACACGAAAGGCACGTAGAGGCATCTCAGGTATCGAAGCTTACAATTTCCAGCCAGAGTTTCAAATCACTGAGCTTCAAACGAACCACTACCAGGTAAGATTTAATTTTATAACACTAAATTATATGTTGACTATAAAACTGAACCTGCTGATGCTGTGAATGAGCCAGGAGATTTCAATTTTATGCAATCCTTATGCAAACTCAAGCCTTCTGGGGTGAAGTCTTATTTTCACTTATGCTACATAAAATAATCATTCATTACTATAATAATAAAACATCCAAATAATCCCATTCAGTTTTTACTGGCTTGGTCCCATCTTTGTCTTCGTTTTTAAAATCCCAATTTTGTGTTATTTAATGGCTGGAAAAAATGCATGGAGAGAGCCCTGAATGGGGCACAAGAGCCATTCACAGAAGCTATTATCTGAACATATTCAAATGAAATTTGTTTCCGAAGGCACTGGGTAAAACAGGAAAAAATTAATGCATGTTTTATATTATTTCTATTAATGCAATAGGACAAAGCTCAATGACTGATTTTTGTCATAACAAAAAAAAAAGAGCAGGCTGTGCTGTCACTCTCATTCACACTGAAGAAAAACAATCTCTAGTTAATTGGGTATAACCCTTAAGAGAAATGGGCTTTTTTACCCTGAAGGTCCTGGGCATATTTTTATAAGAGACAAAATAAAAACTTTTTTTGATTTAACAAAAGAACAAAAAGATGTCTGGAATTTTAACAGTTTTAACTCAGATCAATGGTCCAAACTGTAAAATGCAAATAACTACTGAAGCCATCAAAGAATTTTAAAGGGTACAGTGCCTTTTAGAAATTCCCTAGAAATCACCCCATGAGGAGACTTCTAGACACACACACACACACACACACACACACACACACACACACACACACGATTGTCAGAATTTTAATTCCCTCCATAGATTTTTAGCCAAAATTCAATCCTATTAGTTTTCTTATAACTTCAATAGGAAAAGTTCAAAGGCCAATCTTTTCATAAAAAAATTCTAGAATAATATATTTCTATTATCTTAAAAGACAGGAGATATGGGAAACAAAAGCAAATCACACCTAACTATGGAGATCTGACAATACAAGGAAATTTATCAGAAGTAATTTTCAGTACTTGTCTAAAAAACAGTAAAATTTGAAACTATTCCCTTCTATTTCACTGAATTCTTTCTTTTCAAATTTTAATAGAGAGAATTACATGATCCCATCACTCTTTTCAAGGCAATCTATAAATAACCTTAAATATCATAAGTCTTTTGCATCTGAATTCATTATAGAAATTCACCCATCAATTTCCAGGACCAAAAGAAAGCAGCAATTTAAATATAAGCAGTGACAGTGTATGTACCAATTTGTTGCAAAGAAAAATGTTTATTTATTAAGAAATTTAAATATAGTTACTTTGTATTACCAACTCTAACTAAAAGTAAAGTATTAGTTTTTAACCTACATTGAGATTTACCTAAACCCTTATTTCTTTTCATCTTTTCCTCATTATGATATATTTTGTAAACTGATATGCCTTGAAAGTCTGTATATTATATATTTGGTAAGTGAAAATATTAATATTTCAACTCATAATGGAATAATTTAATTAACTTTAGCAAAAAAATATGAGGTTAACAATATTATGTTCAACAATTTGTTTCCAATGAATAGAATTGAAGGGGGTATAAAATTGTATTTCTGAAGTCTTCTGGATTTTACGCCTTCACTGTTAACATTCAGAGACTCATAATATCCCACCAGTTTGAGGAGTTTGCTTCTATGACTTATCTCCTAATGACAATCGATGGGCAAACCGATACAACCCTCCTCCCCTTTCGTTCTGGTCAGCAACCGTCCCAATGAGTCTTCATTTTCTTTCCCATCTAAATCAAGGTTTTTCTCTATCATAATTCATTCTGAATAATGATCATTGAAGTTTAAAAAATAGCTTTTAAAACACTATAGTAATGTGGACTAACCTACATTTTCCTCTTCATTTTAGTGAAAAATAAAAATATTAGCTAATTTTAAAAATATATATATTAGCTAATTTTACCAATTAGTTAAATTTTATCAATTAGCTAACTTTATCAATTATGTATTAAAAAGTTGAAAATTGCTTAGCATCCTATGGGTACAAATGGACAAGGAATTTTATGCTAGTACCTGAAGATTTGATTTATGGAAGTTTTTCCCTTGTGTTGATATATTTAACAACTTAAAAAAATGTTGAAGGTTCTTGGGAAGTAGTCAATGACTGCCTAATGTGTTCTTGGGAAGTGGTCAATGACTGCCTAATGTATTTTATGCATGCTATATAAAAGTGTATTATAAAAATAATAGGATTGTGTATCATTGGATGCTTCATAGAAATTGAGCAAATATTTTGTCCTTGCAATGATATTTGTCACTATATCCTCATCTTCTGCACATTTTAAAACATCCAAAAGCTATGAACCTTTTATTTAACCCATGAGAAAATGAAAGTAGGTATTCAGGTCAAAATAAAGTACTTCTATTTAGTGTCTTTGTTGACTTTGTATGTTATCTTTGTCTGAAATAGCAAGCAACATAGTTTTGTATATAAAATTAGAACTATTCCTAAAATTCATTTTTAAGTGTTAACATTTAATTTAAAGGTACTGGCACTACATATTTACTGGCATCTGCATTACTATAACTCAAATTTTCCTCAAAATTTTTGAAAGGCCTTCTTTAACATTCCAGTACAATGGAAAAGTTTTCCAAGCTTAATTCAACCGGATATTTCAACTAGCTGGCATATTTAATGCTTATTATGGCTACTTTTCTTCATGAATTGACCAGCTTTGAATAGGATGATAGTTCATCATGGGGATTCAGCTCCTCTCCAGCTTCTTCCTGCTGAGAGAGAATAGTCTTTGATGTGTGACATCACAATCAGTAGCTGGGGAAGTGGCTGTGATATCAAACAGATGATTATATCCTTTCAGTGTGAACTAGCTGCGAGACATGTGAGCACTATCATTTCAAGGCATATCACAGAGACACTAAAGAGGCACGGGTTAGAGAAAGACCCTTCCATTGCAGTTGATGCTTTCACAGCATCAACTCTTAAAGATAAAAAGTACCATTTCACAGTTTTCTTCATTAATAATTTTCAAAAGGCAGTAAACATTACATTAATAATATTCACAGATGATGATAAAATGGGAGTGAGAAAAATACCAGCAACTAACCAGACAATAATGGAAGGGGAACCTAGAGAACTGAGGAATTAGGAGCAAAATTTCACCTTGGTTCCAATAGTAATACTGATGCTACTCAGGAAACTGAGAAGATTATTCACACATTCACAATGAAAAATAATCTCTCGGAATGAGAGACTCCTAAAGAAAGATTATGAAGTGATCCCATGACATAGATTAATTAGTATGTGGCAGGCACATATTATAAAATGGGGGTGGGAAGAAGAAAATATGAATTCATAAAAGAGGAGGAATCTCTCTAATAAGCCAAACTACTGTGTTCTACAAAGGTCTTTAAAAAATTGCAAAAATAATAAAAACAATTTGGGAGTAAAAGCTCAACAAAGGAGACAAAACGAGAGCTGCTCGTGCACCATCTCTCCTTTTTTTTTTTTTATCATCTTTTATGCAGCTCTAGCTGCAAAGGACAGAGAACAACCAATACTCCACACGGAGCACAGGTACAGGTTAGCCTTTGATTAGCTGAACAGTCTCAATTCAAAACATCAGTCATTTGTATCTTAGCCTCCTAAATTCAGAGACTATATAGATGATGTATAAAAAAAGAATAACAACTCTATGAATAACTACAAGCTAAGCTGAGGTCTTGTTATCTATAGTTACAGTTAGCTTGAACAATGGTATGTGACAGAATTTTTTTAATATATATTTTATTGATTTTTTACAGACAGGAAGGGAGAGGGATAGAGAGTTAGAAACATCGATGAGAGAGAAACATCGCGCAGCTGCTTCCTACACAGTCCCTACTGCGGATGTGCCCGCAACCAAGGTACATGCCCTTGACCGGAATCGAACCTGGGACCTTTGAGTCCGCAAGCTGATGCTCTATCCACTGAGCCAAACTGGTCAGGGCTGTGACAGAATTCTTAAAGCATTTTTCCAGTCTTATGTACTGGTTAATTACTACCACTATTATTCAACAGTTGTTTGAAGATCTTGCCAAACTACATTTTTCATATGATATTGGAGGTGTTAGTGAAATAACTCAAGAAAACAGATCATTCAAAAAACATTACCACTTTAATAGACCCCTAGTTTGAGGTCACACTTTGTCAGAAGTATACATGGGCTTCCTCTTTACTCATTATTATATGAATGTACTAGAGGCCCGGTGCACAAAATTTGTGCACGGGTAGAGTCCCTAGGCCTGGCCGGCAATCAGGGCTGATCTGTGGGGTGACTGGCAGGGGGATCGGGGCCCCTACTCACACCTGCCTTGGCCTGGTGCCACCCGCTCACCTGCTCCACCATCCCACCAAGGTCCCGCTTTTGTCAGGGCCCATTGGGACCGGCAGTGCCTTCACTGCCGCCCACTGCCGGTGACACGTTGCTGACACCCACCATGTTCCACGCCACCCCCTGGTGGTCAGCGCATGTCTAACTCCCAGTCGGTTGAACTCCTGCCCGTGGGAGCAATTTGCATATTAGCCTTTTATTATATAGGATAATATGCTCTTTGGGTAGCAAAGATCAAAAACAGTTTCCAGTTGTCCCATATCTTTAGTTGTTTACAGAATTTTCTTGGTGCAATAATCTAAATATGCCGGGAAAGGGGGGGGGGGGGTGCATAATATAAATCTACCAGGCTTAGCCCTAACCAGTTTGGCTCAGTGGATAGAGCATCAGTCTGCGGACTGAAGGGTCCCGGGTTCGATTCCAGTCAAGGGCATGTACCTTGGTTGCGGGCACATCCCCAGGAGGGGGTGTGCAAGAGGCAGCTGATCGATGTTTCTCTCTCATCAATGTTTCTAACTCTCTATCCCTCTCCCTTCCTCTCTGTAAAAAATCAATAAAATATATTTTTTTAAATAAATAAATAAATAAATCTACCAGGCTTAGAACCTAATCTAAGGATTAAATATTAGATGGTGCTACTCTAATATTTAATCCTTCATCAGCTGCATGTCTTCTTTCATGTTTTGCAAGGACACAGTCCTCTGCACGCATCAATTTCTGGGTAACTTGTAGTAATACAAAGGAGTTTTTCATGCCTACAAACTTCCACAGCACTTTGATCACACCTCTTTCATGGCACCTTGTTATGCTGCATTGGAAACCTATTTATACACTCATCTTGCCTACCAAACTCTGCATCCTCATGGGTGAGGGCCTCAAGAATGAGGAGCACATCTCATTAATATGTCTATTCCCAAGGTAAGCACAAGACTAGTTAATCAATAGATGTGCAAAATGAATTTGGAAATGTACTCTAATACATTCTCAAGGGCAGCCTCATCAAACAAGCAGAAAAATAGTGATCCTAAAATAAACCTGATCTTCCATTCACTAGTAATTAGCAAATAGGACAAGTACAGAAAGTAGGGGACTTTCTGGGGCAATCATATTAGACTATTGGCTATAATGAGATCAGGTCTGTGAAGTATGTTATATACTACTAGAGGCATGAAATTCATGGAAGAGTAGGCCTTCTTTCCCCCAGCTGCTGGCACTGGCTTCCCTCTGGCACTCGGGACCCGTGCTTCCCTCGCAGCCCCGGCCTCGTCCAGAAGGCTGTCCAAAAGGTTGTCTGAAAGGACGTCCGGTCTAATTAGCATATTATGCTTTTATTATTATAGATGACGTGTACAAATACAGAGATCAAATATATCCCCTATTTGCTGTATTTGACATATGGAAATCACATTTGCCATAACATTGTGATCTAGAAGTTCATCAATAGTACAAAAGGATCTAAATTGGCCCTGCTATTAAAGAAGTGATTACAGGAAAATTTGGATAAGCATTTTGCAAAAGAAATTAAAGTGATACTACAATCAGCTTCCTACTCAAAGATGAGAGTCAGGAAAGGGCAGACTTAAAATCTTACAATTGTTCTATGCTCTCTCCCTCCCTGTGTGAGGAATGAATCTATGCAAGTATCCAAGTCCAATCTCCTGTCTGAGTTTCAGAGCCAAGGTATCCAATTTACTCTTAAATCTATGCCAACAATGGTGATCCCTTTCACAGTAGGGACAAGGACTAAAGCTTATGCTATCCCTTATCCTCTCTGATAGAAATTAAGGTAAGAAGAGCGATGAAGGAGGCCAGCATTTACTCTAGAATTCATCAACGTGTGTCGGGATGGAGTCCACTAGTCTCTAGAGATGCTCAGGCACGTGGGTGATGTGTTCATTAAGTCCCCACAGAAATCTGGGGCTTGATGTTGGTGTGCACAACTCAAAGTTTTTGACCTTTGCTATCCCATCATTTTTAGTAGTATTACATTCTTTCAAACAAGATCTTCGATAAACCATCAAGATATACTAGTATAAAGCATATAAAAGCGGATCTACCCTGGCTGGGTTGAAATGGAAAGCTTAGAGCCCTGCTAGCTAGAAGAGCCCCTACACATCCCATCTCTCCGTGCTCTCCCCTCCCCTTCTTGGACTGGCTCCTAAGGTATATGTACTGTAATTGTTGTGCCACCCAGAAGATCCATAAAGGTATTCTGCATTTTAACATATGCATTTGATTCACTACAGACACCACCAAATACTCTAAAATTCCTGGAGTGAGGTATGTGATGCAATAGTTTTTGCTAGCCCTAGGGGGCACAGGTGGCAAAACAGCGCTGCTGAGACATGCGAAATATGACTCAATTAGTCTGCTGTCTCAACAATGATCAAGCAACCAAGACCTACAATTCACATAAACCACAAGTAGGTAAACAAGGACTAAACATCTATAATTTGGGTTAAATTTTCCCAGAAGTAACTAAAATTAACAAAATCTCAGAAAATTACATCATTTGCAATTAAGAAGGAAGGCATGGAAATTAAACAATGAGAATTTGTCATAGTAAGAGTCAGAATTCAGTATTAAAAAATCAACGAAATTCAACTGTTGGAAATACCACAAAACCCTCTTTATAATATGTTTTCACCTATAACACAGTAGCCAAACATTTTAGTTGCCTTGAGTTGATTCCAGGTTTGTGGGCTCTGTAATTTACTTGACTTTGAGAGTGAGATAGAGCTTAAGTATTTAAACTACAAACCATATATATCTATATATCTAGCAGAATATATTGAAAAAAGCAACCTTTTTTTCAAGAGAAAATATCATTTTCCACCCCCCAAAAACATGTTTTAAATATGGTGACATAATCTATATATATAAAGAGCCAGGGGCCATCACAACCGAATGGACGACCGAACGGATGACCGAACAGGCTGCATGGGGTGACCAGGCCAGCATGGGGGTTAGTGAGGGATGACCAAATGACTGAGCAGCAGGCTGCGTGGGGCAACCAGGCCAGCAGAGGGGGCAGTGAGGGGTTACCAGGCCAGCAGAGGGGGGCCGTGAGGGGCGACCAGGCCAGCAGGGAGCAAGTTGGCGGCAAGCAGGCCGGCAGGGGGATGGGGGGCAGTGAGAGGCAGCCAGGCCAGC
>NW_005371823.1:459614-492939 GCF_000412655.1 Myotis brandtii | reverse complement strand
GATGTCCAACTGCCTGTTTAGGCCCGATCCTCAGGATCGGGCCTAAACAGGCAGTTGGACATCTCCCAGGGGGTCCCGGATTGGAGAGGGTGCAGGCTGGGCTGAGGGGACCCTCCCCCACCCCCCAACCCCGTGCGTAAATGTCATGCACCTGGCCTCTAGTCTATATATATAAAAGGCTAAGTGACCGACCATCCAACTGGCCGGTACATATGACGAGCACTGCCAATTTAGAAATAAACGTTGACTTGCACATGCACGATACATATAAAGCTCTCGCTGGCACCAATCACACACGAGTTTTAATTTTATGATACTATATTATATATACTCTTTTGACATGTAATTTTTGTAGCAACGTAATTACTGCACGAATCTGTCTTCTAATTAATTTCCATTCACTGGGCCACTAGTTATGTCATAATGTATTATGTAATATTTTATTATGACTATGTAATAAATTAATGATTTCCATTTACTGATAATCTCCAGCACTATTTCCTGTATACTAAGGCAGTTTCATAACTGTTATTCCAAAACCTCAAATGATTCCTATTTTGAACCTAATCTTCCAAATGAGCAATATCTTTTTCTCTCTGAAATGCTTTAAAGTCTTTTGAAATATATGCTTGAGATTTTATTTATTTTTAAATATTTTACTACGAATTATTTCAACCCATGTACTTACCTCTCGGCTTTAACAAATATCGATTTTTGCCATTTTTGCATCAGATCTTTTTCATGGTCCTCCATAAATAGGTCTGGGAAGAAAAACTCTAGCAGGCAATACTTGAGATAAGTGTGTTAGAGCTAGTTATAACTTATACATCTTTATTAAGGTTTCTAAGTATCAGGAGAAGGACCTTCGTAACCATAATATACAATTATCTTCAATACAATTACTTTAAATAAATGTAAACACCAAGACAAAAGACAAAGATTTTTTTAATTGATTTGAGAGAGAGAGAGAGAGAGAGAGAGAGAGAGAATTTGTTGTTCCACTTGTTTATTCATTCAGTGGTTGCTTCTTTTTTAAAAACAATTTTTAAATATGTTTTTATTGGTTGTAGAGAGAAAGGAAGGGAGAGGGAGAGAGAGACAGAAACATCAATCAGCTGCCTTCTGCAGCCCCCCACCCCACCCTGAGGATCATCAAGCCCACAACCTGGGCATGTGCCCTGACTGGGAATTGAACCAGGGGCCACTTGGTGCATAGATTGACACTCAAACACTAAGCCACCCAGCTAGGTCATTGGTTGCTTCTTGTATGTGCCCTGACTGGTGATCAAACCCGCAACCTTGATAAGTCAGGATGACACTCTAACCAACTGAGCTACTGGATATGGCTGAGACAAAGATTTAAAAAAGAAAAGAAAAGAAAGAAAAGAAGGAAGAAAAAAGAAAGAAAGAAAGAAAGAAAGATTTATTGGCCCTGGCCCGGTGGCTCAGTTGGTTGGAGCATCTTCCCATACAACAAAAGATTTTGGGTTTGAATCCCAGTCAGGGTACATTCCTAGGTTGCAGGTTCAATCACCAGTAAGGGTGCATATGGGCCACAACCAATCTATGTTTCTTTCATCTCTCTCTCTCTCTCTCTCTCTCTCTCTCTCTTCCTTTCTCTCTCTCTAAAAATCAATTTTTAAAAAAAACATATCTCAGATGTGGATAAAAACAAACAAACAGAAAACCATTTCTTGTACTTTCCTTTCTCAGATGCCCAGAAGAACTTTTGAAACAATGTCCTAGGCAACAGAATCATAGGCTAGTTTCTTTAATCTTCCCCCTGAGTCAGCTTCCTGTGGCATAGTGACATCTGGATAGAAGGAAAGTAATCAATATTACAGGGTCCCTTGGGTAGGAAATCAACTCTCAACAGTGATTTCTTATGTAGAAAAGAAATACCTGAACTTGCGTTCACAAAGGCACAAGCTAGCTGTAGCAAGTCAATATCTTGCTTTAAAACAATGTGTTCCTGGCTCAAGTCAGTACCGAAAAAGTCTGAAAAGTGCATATCCTCACTCTAATGAGTCAGAAAATCTCTTTTTAGAACAAAATAAGCAAAACCACCACAATAAACACAGGCTGGACTCCTTACAGTGAGACAGGGAAGCTTGCCTTCAGCGGAACAATTGAGAGTGA
Organism: Myotis brandtii; assembly: GCF_000412655.1. NCBI lineage: Eukaryota > Metazoa > Chordata > Mammalia > Chiroptera > Vespertilionidae > Myotis > Myotis brandtii. The sequence goes on along the minus strand of NW_005371823.1, from coordinate 490,800 downwards.
GCTCCAATACTCCCACCTTGAAAGATACCATTTCTCGCATACTCCTGCCATAAAAGGTCACCTGATCAACACTTCAACAAGTGCTGAAGAAGGGACAGGGTCAAACAAATCCTCCTCCTACTCTCCCCTTGCCTTCATTCACAAGCACATAAAATACTGCATGTCACAATAAATTCCAATTTCTTACATTCACATTTGCTCTCGGTAGGAGGCTACAACGGTAGGTAGCATCCTTAGTGTCAGGCTGCTGTATCCCAACCAGTGGCTTTACCACACACAATTCACATGTTCTCTCTCCCTCAAGGACACTTTGAAAGGATAATCCAAGCATATTTTCCTTTTCAGTTATCCCTATACCTACATTTATAAAATTTTAAACCTTAAAACTCTGTTTCTACAAACTGAGAATCACAGGTTCTCTATTATACTCTAAAATATGGTCATCCAAAAATATGATCTTCAGTTAAGTTAATGCTCCCTGTTAAAGCAGCTAGCTTACATCAAAAAGACTATTTCAAAACTCACTGCTCCTGAATAAAACAACAAACAAACTGGTCCAGAAAAAAGTCAGATCCGAGTAGACCAGCGGTTCTCAACCTGTGGGTCGCGACCCCTTTGGCGGTTGAACGACCCTTTCACAGGGGTCGTCTAAGACCATCCTGCGTATCAGATATTTACATTACTATTCATAACAGTAGCAACATTACAGTTATGAAGTAGCAACGAAAATAATTTTATGGTTGGGTCACAACATGAGGAACTGTATTTAAAGGGCCAGAAGGTTGAGAACCACTGGAGTAGACAATGAGAGAAGAACACCTCTCCCTAGGCAGAGAAGCATTGCAGATTGGCCATTCTTGAACAAAGTGGTACTTTTGTATTGTTCACATTTCCCGAGCACCCTCTACACATGTTGTGGCACTAGATTATAGTGTGGCACTAGACTATGGTAAATCCATGTGGACAGAGGAGGAAAAAGGAAAATCAGTACATTAAAAAACTGTAAACAATAATACCAAATGAAAATTAAGTTGGTCCCTGAAGGGTTTAATAAAAATGGAAATCAGCCTCAGTTTTTGCCCTTTCCAGGGTTCCTACACCCAAGCTACAGTAGGAGGACATAAATTAGAAACTAGTGAGTAATAACCTCAATCCCAGGTCTAACAAAAACAAACTCAGAAAATGGATAAAGGAAAGAGATATATGTCCATGTCAGGCAAGAGTAGGGAGTAGGGGTATAGGAACAAGACAGATCAAAAACAGACAACAGATAGGACCTTTTGCCTTATATAGTACCTCAAGTTTCTTTCTCATTCTATATGAATATTTATGAAATATATTAATATATTTAGGAGAGTCTATACACTTGAAAATATTCCTAATTTTTAACTCAGGAAAAAAAATGATCTCTACTTCCTTTCTATATACCAATCTGATAACAGTTTACCCCAAAGAAACCTACTCAAATTCCTCTCCCAAATAAAAACGAATTCAGTGGAGTGTACACTGCTGTGATTTAGAAACCACACTATTTGTGAACCTATAGAAAAGATACTTATCTGAGCAATTCATCTCCAACAAATATCTACATGGCCTTAGGTTAAACCCCAACTTATATGAGTCCGTTTCCCCATCTGAAAAGTGAAAAGATATGGACCAAATAATATGTTCTGTTTCTCGATGTACATTCTATGATGCTCCTTGAAGAATGAGGGAAAAGACACCAAAAGTTCAAAATACACTAACATCACTCAACTGAAAGAACATAGTTTGGCACCCTAGGGAATCTAAAAGGCATGTGCAGAGAAGCAATAGAGACCTTAAGTGCTCAGGGAAAAAGTAACTTTTATGTGGCTGTATGTTTTTCTTAAGTCAACTGCTGGTTATTGAATAGCAGGAGCAATGCAAGAGACTGAAGACTGGTATTCGAAGAAACCATCCAGGTGAACAGTAACTTGTTCCAGCTGTGAATTCATTATGCAATGAGAGTTTTTAGTTATCTGTTCTCTGGTTTCAAAGCAAGAAACAAGTCACTTTTTCACTCTGATTTTGAGTTTTAAAGTTAAAAAAAAAGGCATAAAGATAACACGGGAGAAGATTTCGGATATTCTGGTTGAATTAGTGCCATTTTATTAAATGATCCCATTGCAAACTAGTATGGTTCATAGCAACCAGGCAGTGTGGTGAATAGGTACAAGAAAATCAAACATGTAGCGCTGAAAACACATTAAAGTTCCATCAGGAACAGCAAATTCTTATTTAGAAATTACACAGTATAGCTGACAGACATGCACACTCCTACACAGACCAGATTTAATAATATCTTTGTTAGCGGCATACCTTTCAAATACTCAACTACCAGTGCACTGGGAGTGTCTTAACTTGACAAGAGCTCACCAAGCAGCCTACTCTGAAATGATTTCACTTTACCTGTTGCTTTACTTACATAAGGGTGTCCTAGTACACATAGTCCCACTCATGAATACTCCAAATGGACTGCCTCTCAAGCAACACTCCCTCCCATTTCTCTAGTTGTGTGTGGCTGCTGGCCATATACAGTATGAGCATAAAATATGAATATTAAACATACATGCTTGTGTTTCCTAGGAGACATTGCCTAAGAGCAGGCAGAGCATAAATGAGTGCATAAAAGCCTCAGGTACTTAAATAGGTAGTCAAGTACCTAAATGGGTAAGAAAAGGCAGTGCCACAGAGGAAAAAAGAGATGGAGGTCTGAAGATAAATCTGTCCCACAACATGGTCCACTTATCATTATCAGCTATACACAGAGAGAGTCTCCAAATTACTTCCTGCTCTAAGGATATGTATAGGCAAACACCTTAGCTAATTCCCAAATCCCATTTATATCGCATGCAAATTAAAGCATTACTAATTTACAATACCGTTCTGACTTCAAAATATAAGGGGGAAAATCCAGCTTTTATATAGTTACAACTAGCCTACACTAAAAAAGATATCACTCGAGCCTCCAATCAAAACTAAAGAAAGATTAACCTGGGATTCAGAAACTTTGCAAATAAGTACTCTATCACTTTAAAAGAGGGATCATCAAGTTGCAAACATGCTTATGGTCTACTGAGGTTAAACTGAGTTTACGTATGAATATTACAATCACAATTTTTTCAAAGACTCCTCCAAGCCCTGGCAGCAATCTTTCTTTTTTTCTCTAAAAATTATGGGAAGTAGTTATCTAAATATGAAATCTTAGCCCTAGCTGGTTTGGCTCAGTGGATACAGCGTCAGCCTTCAGACTGAAGGGTCCCAAGTTTGATTCCAGTCAAGGGCACAAGCCCAGGTTGCAGGCTTGATCCCCAGTAGAGGGCATGCAGGAGACAGCCAATCAATGATACTCTCTCATCATTGATGTTTCTATCTCTCTCTCCCTTCCTCTCTGAAATCAATAAAAATATATAGATCAGCTGCCTCCTGCACACCCCCTACTGGGGATGTGCCCGCAACCAAGGTACATGCCCTTGACCGGAATCAAACCTGGGACCCTTGAGTCCACAGGCTGACGCTCTATCCACTGAACCAAACTGGTTAGGGCAAAAATATATTTTTTTAAAAAGATGTACAGTTTAAAAAAAGAAATCCTAGAAGTAATATGAAAAATATTAACAAGTGATGCTTTGTCAAATTGCCTAATATGAAAAATATTAACAATAGTGATGCCTTGATGAATTTCATTTGCACATACACAGGGCAAATAATTTAACACATAATTATCTTTTTGCTTAGTTCATAATTATAAGCAGTGAAGAAAAACTCATTTTCATATTAGAGCTCCTGAGTAACTATATAATAATACTAGTGACCCGGTGCATGAAATTCGTGCACGTTAAAAGGGAATTAATTAGAGGAAATATTTTAATATTGCTATTTGCCCTTTCTCTATAATAGAAGTATCAGAGATGAAAGAAAATTAGTAAAATGTATATGAAAATCTCCCTCCTGTCAGAGTCTCAGTCACACCACAAGACCCAGAATCAAGTCCCTGCCCACCCACACGTGCCTCAAAATCACATGAGACCTGGACCCGGCTGGTCTCACCCACATTGGGCAAGACCCAGACCCAGCTGGCCCCACCCCCCACCCAAGCCCCACCAGGTGGGGGTTGCAGCCTCAGGTCCCCCATCAAGCCCTGCCAGGCAGGGGACGCAGGACACAGCCTCACATCCCCCGTCAAGCCCCGCCAGATGGGGGACGAAGCCTCCTGCTGATCGCGCATAACAACCATTTGCATATTAGCCCTTTATTATTAAGACAAATCAGAGGGCTGAAATAAATCCATTATTTTGTTTTCCATATTTCTCAGTATAAATGAAACAAGTAGCAAGTAAGAAGAGTAATGTTCCCTTTATCATGATCAGATCAAAAGGCACCAAACTATCCAACAAAGATAATTTTTTCAAAGTAGACAAATGTTTTGTTTTGTTTCTACTACAAGGGGGAAGAAGATCATAACTATTCCAAATCATTTACTGACTCATTTTCTGTACAATATACCCAAAAAGCCTATCACCGCACAGCCAGCTGCAAGCATTCTGCAGAAGGCAACAGTTTAGTCTAAACAGTAATGAGTTTGTTATTAGCCAGGTAGGAAATCATACTACAGTTCTATCACATACTAGTTATGGGACATTAGGCAAGTCATCCAACTTCCTGGAGCTTAATTTGCCTCATCTATAAAAGGGTCTAATACTGACCTTGCAGGGTTATCTTGATTAAATAAAATATTTGGCACATGATGTACCAAACATTCAGACAAGTGCTCTATAAATAAGAACTATTTTAACACATTTACTTATGCCTAGTTCATCTATCACCCTCCACCCCAAATTAAGGAGTTGTTACCCAATCTAATACAGAAGTTGACCCCAATACATATCACAACAATGTGACCTTTCCATTGCAAATTCCCGCAAAACCACGCCCCCTCTCAATCCCCATCTCTCCCCACCCAAACCCTATTCTGATGACCCCAAAAATTGGGGGAGGGGGGTCGGGGAGGAGGGAGACAATAAATTAAAATATTTTGACAATGGCTCATTACTAAAATCTGTTCTGGAGCAAAGCAATAACATATGGTTATGAGGCCAAATCTCAGTACATTAAGTCAAGTTTGACTACTCCCAAATCTTAACCATACATTTTTTAAGACTTTATAATTTTTTTTAAGAGCTAGAAATCCTTACCTATATCTGGCACTGTACCAAATACTATTACTCCAGATTTTCTCTTACTAAATTGAGATACCTGAACAAAAAAACATTTAGATTATGGGGCTCCTGAGAATAGCAGTAAAGAAGAAATGGTTATATCAAAATGTCATGTTTTGCCCCTTAGGAATCTAAAAACACATTAACCACATTCTCTCTCTGGACCAGCCCCTGCTTGGACAATACCCCCAGGACAATAATGGTTACACTAGAATTATCCCAACATCTGAGGGAGATCAGCCAAAGAGTTGGTATGTGCTGGGATGGCCGCTGGCTCACTGACAAATGCCTCCTCATCTATCCACTCCTACATGGTTCCATAGGACACCATGACTGTCTCTAGCATAAAGAAGCACAACATATGTATATATGTAATCATATATGTACTAGAGGCCTGGTGCACAACATTCGTGCACGGGGAGGTGGTGGGGGACCCTCATCTCAGCCTGCACCCTCTTGCAGTCCAGGACCCCTTAGGGCAGTGGTTCTCAACCTTCTGGCCCTTTAAATACAGTTCCTCATGTTGTGACCCAACCATAAAATTATTTTCGTTGCTACTTCATAACTGTAATGTTGCTACTGTTATGAATCGTAATGTAAATATCTGATATGCAGGATGGTCTTAGGCAACCCCTGTGAAAGGGTCGTTCGACCGCCAAAGGGGTCGCGACCCACAGGTGGAAAACCGCTGCCTTAGGGGATGTCCAACTGCTGGCTTAAGTGGGGAGCAGGCCTAACCTAAGCTGGCAGTCGGACATCCCTCGAGGGGTCCGAGAGGCTCCCGCCACCGCCACTGTGCTCACCAGCTGTGAGCCTGGCTTCTGGCTGCACGGCACTCCCCCTGTGGGAACACACTGACCACCAGGGGGCAGCTCCTGCATTAGCATCTGCTCCCTGGTGGTCAGTGCGCATCATAGTGACCGATGGTTCTGCCGTTCGGTCAATTTGCATATTAGGGTTTTATTATATAGGATATGCACACATACACACACACACATAAAATACACACACACACACATCTATATATATAAAAGAGTAATATGCAAATCGACCAAATGGCAGAACAACTGCTCGACCAGTCTCTATGAGGTGCCCTGACCATGATTGCACTTGTATGTTGAATCTAAAAAGCAAAATAAATGAACAAACAGAACAGAAACAGATTCATAGACACAGAGAGTGGACTGATGCTTGCCTGAGGGGAGGGGTGTTGGGTGGATGTGTGCAAAAAGATGTAGGGATTAAGAAGTACAAATTGGTAGTTACAGAATAGTCATGGGGATGTAAAGTACAGTATAGGGAATATAGTCAATAATAGAGTAATAACAATGTATGGTGTCAGATGGGTACCAAATTTATTAGGTGATCACTTCATAAGTTATATAAATGTCTAAATGGGGTTGTATACCTGAAATTAATATAACATTGTTCATCAGCTGTAATTGAAAAATAAAAATTATTTAAAAAGAAAAAAAGTCAAATTGTGATGACTAAATAATTGACCTTTTTGTTTAAGCTTTATTGCAGAGCTATCTATATTATAAAAGGTGCTGTTCATGTGTGATTGACTGTTTTGTCAATCTCTTTAAAGAGTGGAATCATTTATATTAACTGAAGGGGGTTGATGAGGGCACATCTGTGAAACAAGGTTAAAACATCAATAATTGATTTTAATTTCTTCCTCATTAATCAGTTACAAAATGCTTATTTTTATCTTAGCATTTGTGGCTACCAAATTAAGAAACTATATATGCAGAGGTAGGCAGAAGTAGGTTTATAGTTGTTGGAAGGAAAAATAAATATAGTACAAATGAATAAATAATACAAGGAACAACTATAAACCTACCTTTGCTCATCCCTGTGTGTGTGTGTGCGCGCGCGCACACACACACACAGGGATGAGCAAAGGTAGGTTTATAGTTGTTCCTTGTATTATTTATTCATTTGTACTATATTTATTTTTCCTTCCAACAACTATAAACCTACTTCTGCCTACCTCTGCATATATAGTTTCTTAATTTGGTAGCCACAAATGCTAAGATAAAAATAAGCATTTTGTAACTGATTAATGAGGAAGAAATTAAAATCAATTATTGATGTTTTAACCTTGTTTCACAGATGTGCCCTCATCAACCCCCTTCAGTTAATATAAATGATTCCACTCTTTAAAGAGATTGACAAAACAGTCAATCACACATGAACAGCACCTTTTATAATATAGATAGCTCTGCAATAAAGCTTAAACAAAAAGGTCAATTATTTAGTCATCACAATTTGACTTTTTTTCTTTTTAAATAATTTTTATTTTTCAATTACAGCTGATGAACAATGTTATATTAATTTCAGGTATACAACCCCATTTAGACATTTATATAACTTATGAAGTGATCACCTAATAAATTTGGTACCCATCTGACACCATACATTGTTATTACTCTATTATTGACTATATTCCCTATACTGTACTTTACATCCCCATGACTATTCTGTAACTACCAATTTGTACTTCTTAATCCCTACATCTTTTTGCACACATCCACCCAACACCCCTCCCCTCAGGCAAGCATCAGTCCACTCTCTGTGTCTATGAGTCTGTTTCTGTTCTGTTTGTTCATTTATTTTGCTTTTTAGATTCAACATACAAGTGCAATCATCTGGCATTTGTCTTTCTGATTTATTTCACTCAGCACAATGCCCTCTCGGTCCATCCATGTCATTGCAGATGACAAGATTTCATTCTTATTAATGGCTGAGTCATATTTCATTGTATCCCTTCTTTATCCATTCATCTACAATTTGAACTTTTATCTGAGGCAATCCTCTGACTCAGTCTGAGAGAACTGGTTCCCCTGAGCCTTTAAGGAGAACCAGGGTATTTGCATAGCCTCAAGCTACTTACTATTTACTGTCGCTGTTTTAACATATGCTCATAAATTCCTTGATACTCTCCCTCTAGTCTAGTAGGTAAAGCTTAATCCCCATCCCTGTGAGTGTGAGTAGCAATTAGTCACTCATCTAATGAACAGATAATGGGAAGTGACTTTACAAAGGAAAAACCTGACAGATACCATCTTAACCAAGTGATCAAAGTTAACATTATTAGTAATGTTGTGTTGGTATTATGTGTTCACTGATAAGATCCAACAAGGGAGGCACATCATGTCTGCAGTATTCTCCCTTAAAATCCATAGCCTTAGTCCAATCATGAGAAAACATCAGAAAAACCCAAGTTGAGGAACATTCTACAAAGTACCTAACCAGTATTCTTCAACAGTGTCAAGTCCAGAACAGACTGAGAAACTACCACAAATTAGAGCAGACTAAGGAAATAAATAAATATTAACACAGTGTCCTGATTTGGAACAGGAAATGGGTATCACCCTAAGTGAAGGGTATAAGGGAATTCTTTGTATCTTTGCAACTCTTCAGAAAAAAATCTAAAAAAGTATTAGAAAATTAAAAAAATAAATAATTGGGCCATAGTATCACTCAGTTAAATGGATGCACGTGCAAGATATTCTGTAACTTCACAGCTCTCCTCACTTGTTGAAAATGAAAATGGTGACTGAAAAAATGGCTACTCAGGGAGCAAAATCTGTCATCAAATCAAGTATTATTTTAGTAACTAATTTGCCATGAGACAAATTTTAAAGGAACTGATCAACTTGAATGAAATCTGGATACCTGTGGAGATAATAATAAAATTCAACATGTTAAACTTAAACAGAAGCTTTAAGAAAATCAAAGGAAATAAATGAAGATAAAGATAAAAGCAGAAGCTCTCCATGCAAACCTCTCTCATGAGTATAAAAGGTCTTTCTGATGACTCATAAATATAAAAAAAATTATGTAAAAACAGACCCATTTATATAAAAGACTTCCCAATTGATGCAACTCTTGGCGACATAAAAGAAAGATTAAAAGATAAAGGTCAAATACAAAATCTTCAAATGAGAAAAACATTACACAAAGCATTTAAGGCAGCGGTTCTCAACCTGTGGGTCGCCAACCTGTGGGTCGCGACCCCTTTGGGGGTCAAACGACCCTTTCACAGGGGTTGCCTAAGACCATCGGAAAACACATATATAATTACATATTGTTTTGTGATTAATCACTATGCTTTAATTATGTTCAATTTGTAACAATGAAAATACATCCTGCATATCAGATACTTACATTACGATTCATAACAGTAGCAAAATTAGTTATGAAGTAGCAACGAAAATAATTTTATGGTTGGGGGTCACCACAACATGAGGAACTGTATTAAAGGGTCGCAGCATTAGGAAGGTTGAGAACCACTGATTTAAGGGATTCATATTTTCAGTGTCTGATAGTACTAAATATGCTAAGGTTTACAAAAACACCTGCCCAAAAGCATAAAGCCACATGCCTTCAAATACTATTCAAGTAAGATTACTTTGCAAAAAAAAAAGCATGAAGAAAGCAAAATAAAGTGTAAGCTAAATTAAGAGCTAAACAAGAAGAAAAACAGAAGTACTATAGATGCTGAAATGAAAACTCTAGAAGAGTGGATGTTTACTGAAATTTTGGGTGACTTAGATGATCAAACCTCTAGAGTAGATCCACATTTCCTTTTCTCAAATTGTGGGGAAGTAAAATTAAATGGACTTTACAGGAGAAGATTTGACTTTGGGTGGTGGGCATACTGTGCAATATATAGATCTTATAACATTGAAACCCACACCTGAGACCTATATGTTCATATTGACCAATGTCACCCCAATTAAATAAGTAAATATTAATAAAAAGGATAGACTTTACCAGAGAAACAAAAGAGGGAATAATCCTATTTAAAGAAAAAGCTGAAGAAGCACTAGAGAAAGACAAGCCAATAATGGTAACCTACAATTCAGGAACAAAGGAGAGATATGGGACGCCCTAGGAGAGGTAGAAAAAGCGGAACTGAAAAAAATCACAGAGGATCAACAAGAATCCCTAAACAAATGGAAATCAAAAGGTCACAGATGAAAAGGAAAAGGAATTAAAGCTGCCAAGGCTGGGTCTATTAAAGGAAAAGTACAGTTTCAGGGCAAGAGAATGAAAGCTGGTAACCATGATGAACCTGATGAAAATGGTGCAGCTAGACCAGTAAAAACAACCAAGAAGAACCTGCCTCAAAACAACAGAAAACACAGAACGGTGCAGACACCAGTAGTTTAGCAAACAAATTTCTACAGATTCAGCTGCTTGGATCTCTGGAGGTCTGAAAAAGAAAAGCCAATTGGGCCCACTTCAATGTCCAGTTGTAAGAAAGGAAAGATTGTTTTGTGTGATTTAACCTATCTTTTTTGTTGTTATCCAAATAAAGAATTTTTTTTAATGTCTAGTTCTGTTTGTGTTATTTCAAATGCCTCAAATGTCAAAGGAAGATTCTTCCATTAGATTGCCTTTGTAATATGAGGCTATATTAGTAAAACTAATAAAATACATACCATTTAAAAAGAGGAAAAAATGAACTGAATCGATGAGGACAATACCACTATCCTGCTGCTTCATGGGAAGAAAAAGGCCAGAATTTAATTTAAAAGCACAGGCTGCTAGACTGCTATGCTTTTTTTCCCCTTCCAGTCTAATTGCTGGCAAAAGGACACAAAAGTCATTATATTAAAATCCCCCAAAATTAACTTTTCATAAAATTACACTAAAGAAGATACATAAATGAAAATATGCACAGACAACTCTGCTGACCAAACTGTAGTCTAACCATTTCATTTTCATTTGTCCCGCTTAAACACAGCTTATAGACTTGCACATAGTTTTTTTTACATGATCATCTTCACTACTGCTCCAGTGCATTTTGCTCATGCAGTAAACATTTTTTAACTCTAGTTATCTGTGACATCTTGAAAGAAAGAAATAAAGCATATGGCATTAATTCAATGATTCATCATTTGAAAAAAAGAAAAGTAAGGGGGGCGGATTGCTTAAAGATCTAACAATTTATGCCTGAATGTGAAATGAGAGTATGATACCATCCTCAAAGCTTGTGAAACGTAACACAGAATTGCAAGAATACTGTTTAAAAAGAAAGGCTGAAGGCATCATTATATTTCAGAGACTTACAGAAAGAGTCTTAAAAAAAAAAAAAAAAAATCTAAAGATTCCCAATCCTACCAGGAAAGGTGTGATTTCAAACTAACTAGCCCCCTTCCTACATCCTCCACTTAGAACCATAAGCTCCCAATGCCATGGCCAGAAACGCAGGCAGCACCTGCATGCTGCCAGCACGAGCTGAAGGGTGCTGTAAGGACTACCTCGCCAAAAACACTTCCCACGGTCTGCTGTGGCAACTAAAATTCTATCATTTTTATATTTTTTTGTCCTTGTATGGAGAGATACCTAAATAAAATAGGTAATATATACACAATTTAAAGAATTACTGAACAAACAAAAGTAACCATCATCCAGGTAAGAACTAGAATACTGCCAACATCACAGAAGTCTCCCCACCCTCTGGACACCTGCTCTATGCCCCTCCCCAATCACTACCCCTCCTCTCCACTAGGTGACCACAATCCGGATTCTGTAATAACCACTTCCTTGATTTTCATCTTACCATTTAAATAGGCATCTCTAAATAACACAGTTTACTTTTTTCTAAGTTTGAACTTATATAGAAAATAGAATCCTACTGAGGAATTGTGGGGGGATGTGGGTTTCTTTTACTTCACTTAGGTTCATCCGCTCATCTGTGTGTTTATTCCACTGTTCATGGGCATTTGAGTTGCTTCCATCTGTGGCTCTTCTGAAACACTGTTATGAACACTGGTGCAAATGTCTAGAATTTCTCAAAGGGTGGAAAGGCTGGATCTTCAACTTTACTGAAAAATGGCAAACTATTTTCCAAAGTGAATATACCAATATACATATACACTAACACTGTGTACAACAGAAATTTACTTTTTAAATTTATGAATGGTCTACAAAAATTCATTGTTACAATGGAAATCCTACTGGAAGAAAACAACACGTTAAACTAGATGTACTCTCAGCAAAAGGTCCGCCTTCTAAAACAACATTTGAGAATTGCACAGAGGTGTGTGCCCAACACAGCTAATTCTAGAATAAAAAATAAAATATAAAGAACAGCCGAAACCGGTTTGGCTCAGTGGATGGAGCGTTGGCCTGCGGACTGAAGGGTCACAGGTTCGATTCTGGTCAAGGGCCTGTACCTGGGTTGCGGGCACATCCCCAGTGGGAGATGTGCGGGAGGCAGCTGATCGATGTTTCTCTCTCATCGATGTTTCTAGCTCTCTATCTCTCTCCCTTCCTCTCTGTAAAAAATCAATAAAATATATTTAAAATATATATATATAAAGAACAGTTCAAAGTGCAGAGCCCTTGTCTGAGAAACCAAGTCTGAATTACACATTTGCCATATGGCAGACACTGAGAATGAGAAAAACAGAGGAACAACTATAGGTGGCAAAATGGTAGAAAGAGGAAAAGACTTTTTATGAATTAACCTAAGACCACCAACTTTTAAATGTTCAGAGACTCAGACCACCTCCACTGGTTAGTTGATAAATACACTCAATAATCAGTTCTATTATACCCAAGAAGAACTTTTAATTTCTCAGAAAAATGAGGATATGTAAATTCTACTGGCAACCATTGCTATATGTCTAACATTCAAGGGGGAAAATGACTTTATTTAACTTTACTGAATAGTTAATTAAGCTATCAACAAAAAATTTAGATAAATACTAAATCTAGGCACCATAGTTACATTCAAAGCAGAACTAAAATTAATGGTGAATTTCAGATAACATGCTGACATTATCAAATCAAGCACTTATTTCTTTCTATTCTTGCATTTCCTAGTGAGAGAAATAGTATTGCCTAAAGTTAGACAGAAACATGATAGAATAGCATTCAAATCCAGGCTTGTTCAACTTAGAGGCCTGTGATCCTTACATTAAACCATACTGACTAAGGAAAGACCATAACATCATAGCTGAACTTGAATGTCCAATATTAAAAATCAAAATGTTCAATGTTGATAAGTTACTTCCAGTTTTACTGGTTACTTTTGTACTTAGTAAAGAAATGATATGCTGTGCTGGGTCTCTTCCATTTGCTACTCCAGGTTCTCCCCCTAACCTTCTCCTTCCTGTTCTGCCTTAGGAGTTGATCTATATGGATGACAGTAACAGGCCTCCCTGCCTTCTGGCCTCCAGCAGGCTAAGCTTATGGGAAGCCCTGGCAAGAGACTGGAGGAGGCAGAGTTAAAAACCAGAGTATTTATTCCCCTGTCTTTCTCCCTGTGAGTCACCTTCACTGGCTAGATCTCTTGACCAAAGGTGATTTATCCTCTCACGGTAAACTGCTCTCCATGAATCTCCTTCCGAGTTCGGGGAGCGAGGGGTGGTAACACCTCTGCTGTTACCTGCCCTCTCCATACTGTACTATCTCTGTGCTTTCCCTACATCCTACCCACATCTTTGTAAATCAGGGGTGGAGAACCTTTTTTCTGCCAAGGGTCATTTGGATATTTATAACATCATTCTCTTAATATAATTCACTTAATATGAATTTATGTGCAAAACTGAGCACTTCCAACAGTTTTATCCATATCAAATAATGGCAACCCCCTGCTGTTTAGGCCAAAAACTTGGTGTCATACCTGTGCATAGTTTTATTTTATTCTCCACAGTCGCAAGACCTATATGCAATTCCCTCTAAATAGATCCAGCACCCAACCATGCTTCACCACCTCTACTGCTATCACCCTGGCCACAGCCAACATCAACGCTTGTCTGTATTGTTGCAATAGCCCAACTGGTCTACCTGCTCCCTCCCTCACTGGTCTTCAGGTTACTCCAACACAGCAGCCAGAGTGATCCTGTTAAAATATGAATTAGCTATACTACTCTTCTCTTCAAAACCCTCCAGTGGCTGCTCATCTCAGAGACTCAAAGCCTTTGAACTTGCCTGAAACACTTCCCACAGATCCTCAATGCCTGCTCCCTCACCTTCCTCAAGTCTTTATTCAAAATGTCACCTTCTCAGAAAGACCTTCTCTGTTCACCCTTTCTAAAACTGTAACAGCCCCTCCCCACTTTACTTCTATCCTGAACAATTATCACCATTTAAGAACTTATATACTTTCCTTTTATTTTCCTTACTGTGTCTTCCAACCCTTAGAATGTTAACTCAGTGTGGCAGGTGTTTTTGTCTGTTCTGTGCACTGCTGTATACTTGGCTTTTAAAACAGTATCTGGAAAGAGTGGGGGCTCAAATAATTATTAAACAGACCACAACTAGATACCATTCAACCAGCTGGCCACAGTGAAAACTTCTAACAGTGCTACATATTGGCAAAGACAGTGAACACTAGGAATTGTAGCTCATCTCCACATTGGAGAGCAAGTTGGCGATATCTAGAAAGTTTATGATGTGCACATCCAACAAACCAGTGAGATGTTTTCCTGGGTTGTTGTGTTGATTTATACAAACAAGGGCAGAATCATTCCAAGGAGTATGGTCAGCCTGTCTAGAGGATATTCTTAATATTTTATGACCACAGAATGAACTCCACCGCTCAAAAGTAAACCAATACAGCCCACTCCAACATATATGAAGACAGCAGGACAGCTCTTCCCAGGCTTATGGTATGTTACAAGAAAATAATAAATCAGTAGCGGAGGAAGGAAGAAATGTAAGCACATATCAAAAGATGTGACAGTTGCGATCTCCCAAAAACCAATCATAGATAAGCAAGCCACTTAAGAAATCAGTAAGCAAAGAGACTACAAATATATATATATATGTATTTTTACACATATATATACCTGACACTCAAACCATGCCAGGTTTAAGTTATAAATAAATGCTAAAATAAATAACCAAAACCATAAGCCAATGTGCATAACTGCTGCATTAGACTAGAATTCTGAATCGCCTTTAAATATTTATGCAGTATTCTTTTTTTTTTTTTCAATTACAGTTGACATTCAAAACTATGGAACGCTTCACGAATTTTCGTGTCATCCTTGCCCAGAGGCCATGCTAATCTCTGTATCGTTCCAATTTTGGTACATGTGTTGCCCAAGAGAACAGTCTGCAGTATCTTTTAGTGCCAGATACTGTCGTGGCAACTGACTGTACAATTGATTCCATTAAATCCACAGGTAGTCCACATGATAATTTGATTGCACTACCTCAATTTTCCCGAAAATCTTTAAGTAGAACAACTGATAAAAATTGAAGCTAACCAGCACACATTTCACATTTCTCCAACCTTGAATAAAAGTGCTTTTAGACCCATAATTGGCCAAAATGCAGATAACAAGAGAAAAATACTCATCTGAGTGGCAAAAAGATGAGTCACCAGGCCCTGAACAGTCAATGAGGTGGATGCCATCAGCAAACCTCTACCTAAGGTGGTTACACTGTGTGCCCCATACAAATAATGACACCAGACTGAGCCGGCTCTTCTGACTCACACTAATACTCACTCCACTTACCTCTTTCTTTCCAACTAATACGCTGGGAGAGAACTCATCACTTTATAACTCTTAGTCTGGTACAGGCACTCAAAAAATACAGGCAGACCGGAAAAAAAGGCAGAACTCTAAAGCAACATAAAGGTAGGGAATTCAAAACAAACTGAAAATATGATTTTCATATTATTTCACTGCTTCCCACATCTTAATCCTTTAAATTTTTTTAACCTGGCAATATTTTTATTGAGGTAATTATAGATTCACATCTATAATAATAAAAGCATAATATGCTAATTAGACCAGATGACCTTCCAGACGAAGCTGGGGTTGCAAGGGAAGCCCGGGTCCCAGGTGCCAGAGGGAAGCCAGTGCCGGCAGCCAGGGGAAGGAAGGCCTACTCTTACACGAATTTCGTGCATCAGGCCTCTAGTACAGTTATAAGAAATAATACAGAGAAATCTCATACGCTTGGCCCAGTTTCCTCCAATGATAACATTTTGTAAAACTACAGTATACTATCACATCCAGGATATGGACAAGACACTGGCAGAATCCACCAATCTTATTCAGACTTACCCTGGTTCATTTGCCCTCACTTGGGCGTGTGTGTATGCGCGCGCGCGCGCGTGCGTGTGTGTGTGTGTAAGTTCTACACCATTTTATCACTTGCACAGATGGAGCACCACAAGGCTCCATCATACTGCCCTTTTATAACCCCATCCACCTCCCACCCTCCCATCCCTAACCCCTGAAAACCACTAGTCTGTCCTCCATTCATCCTTCAATTTCTTATGTCCCATCCTACAGGGAGTAGCCATCTATAAAACCAGTCCTGCCCCATTTTCTCCTATAACTACCCTCCAGTTCCACATCGATGAGAATCAACCTTAAAAACATAGCTTGCCATAGGAGGAATGAGATTTTTACACTATTGAAAGAGAAGACTGTCCAAAGCAAAAAAGAAAAGTTTTGGTATTTAGGTGCATATGTCTCCAATATGTGCATATCCACTAACACGCATATTTCTGGCTATAAAATAAGGGGGGAAATATCATATATTCATGAAACTCTATAAAGCTTTTTATAAACATAAGTACCAATTCCTCTGAAATCAAAGAAAACCCTGCTGTTTCTCAGACTGCCCACTTGAGAGGAGCATGGTTCAGCATTTTTCATTTCTATGAAGACTATTATCCACTTCAACAGCAACTTAAGTCATTTATATCAGCACATTTATATCAGCATATATTACATATATGCATACATTTAGAGAAACACCATTTACATACACTTAGACACCATTCTTTCCTTGCAAGCCATTAGACACACTGTCCTTTACCTGGATTTAAAAATCCAAGGGACAAACGATGAATTGCCAGTTACTAAGATGCGGTTTAAAAAGGAACATCAATGTCTCTGCCACATTCATAGCACAACCAGTGTGTGAGCGACTGGAATTCATACCTGCAGAGCTCAGGAGAACACTGAAGTCCGTCCCCCTCTGCGATTCTCCACTTTCATTATCGACTTCTTTTTCAGTATCTTGATATCGATCCCAGTTAGAGACTATCTTTCTCTTAGAATAATTTCCCTGTTCATCATTCTCCTCTCCATAGGTCTCTGCATCACTGCCATCTTCAACCTGCAATCATTGGAGAAAATCAATACATAGTCAATGTAAATCTTGACTTCAGTAGCCTCAGCAGGAGTACAAGGTATCACATTAGAGAGCACACTTACTGACTGAGCTCTCTAAGGATAGTAATATTTCAAGATAATCCCATTACACCAGAGTATACTTTCAGGGTAAATTTTCACTTAGCTTTGAAAAGAAAATCTGGCGAGTTCCTACCTTAAAATTTGTGTGACTGATATCTCTCAAGTCCACCCCAGTGTATTGCATTTCAATAGCTGTTTCCTCTTACTGAAATAATCAAAGCTGTAAGAGTGTTAAACTCAAAGTACTTCAGGATAGAAATGGACCCTTTCAATTTACAGATTTTACAAACATTCCATAAATATGTTATATTGTAAACTTTAAATGGGAACCCTGCTCAGATGCATTCTACAGAACAGTTTCCTGTCTTAGGCATTCAAAGGTTGAGAGAGCATGCAGAATGTGAGAAATTATTAAAAATAAAGGGCCTAGTTCAGGGGTGGGCAAACTTTTTGACTCGAGGGCCACAATGGGTTCTTAAACTGGACCGGAGGGCCGGAACAAAAGCATGGATGGAGTGTTTGTGTGAACTAATATAAATTCAAAGTAAACATCATTACATAAAAGGGTACGGTCTTTTTTTTTTTTTAGCTTTATTCATTTCAAATGGGCCGGATCCGGCCCGCGGGCCGTAGTTTGCCCACGGCTGGCCTAGTTTCTTCGTAAATAAATCGAAAGGGAAAATATGGTGGAGGAGAAGGAACATAACCAATTGTGATGTCGGGAACTTATTTGTACTCTGATTCAAACAATATAATTAGAGAAAATCACTTATGAGACAAGTGAAGAAAAGTGAGCAATGACTGAATATTTGACTATAATAAGGATATTATCTCATTTATATATTGTTTAGTATTGTGTGTTATGTTTTTATCTTTCATAAATAAATAGTGAACTATTTATGAATGAAAAGATATGATGTGGGATTTGCTTCAAATAATGGGTGGAAAGAAATGGTGGGTACAGATTAAATAAACTGGGCATAACTGGTCATTGCTGAAGCCAGATGATGGGAACATAAAAATTCATTATGTTATTCTATCTACTTTTGTATGTGTTTAATATTTTCATAATAAAAAATAAAAGAGAAATGCATATAGAATCTAAAGACCAGTTCAAAAAAGTATCCTAAAAATTATAAAATCTTATCAAGAAAAAAACTTGTAAAATATTCTAAAACAAACCATCTGTACAGGATGGGTAAATATATATATTTTTAAAAATAAGTTTGTTTCAACACAGAAACAGGACATGCAAAAACTTAGGAGAGAAAAATAAGCAAAAAATAATATATGAAACCCCATCATCCCATCCCCTGAAAGAACCACTACTAACACTGCATTGCATGTACTTCCAGATTTTTTTCTGTCTATATGTTTTTCTATCTATATACTATTTTTTGGTAACCAGATTTTTCTCATCAATATTTTGAAAAGGAAATCTGGTGAGTTCCGACCTCTCCATTTTAGTAAATTTTATTTCATATGACATCTAGATTATTTCCAAATTTCCCTAACCCCCAAAATTTCTTTACAGCTGACTTACCCAAGTCAGTATCCTATTCAAGACCATGCACTGTATCAAATTGTTTGTCTCTTAAGTCTCTTTGAATATAGCACATCTCTATTTTTATGATATTGATTTACTGAGTGCAGAAGGACTCATCTTCTGTCTGACTGCTTCCCTACAGTGCTTGCTTGTAGATTACTAGTAGTTTCTAGGAATATCAAATTTTAAAAATCAACTGCCCAATGGAGTCATGCTAAAGTGTTTTTTTGGCTAAAATACATCATAGATGGTGCTCTGAACTTTATATAACAGCACATCAAATGACAGACGATAAAAGGCTAAGCCAACATAAGAACTGCTAAGATTAACCAATGAGTTTGGGTAATGAAGACTGACCCACCCACTATGTTTTCACCCTTACATCTAGGAATTTCTCTGTGTGGTGTTATTTGGTTCCACTAAAATTTCTAGTTACCCATCAACCATTCACCTAACACCATGGTCGGCAAACTGCGGCTCGCGAGCCACATGCGGCTCTTTGGCCCCTTGAGTGTGGCTCTTCCTAAGCCTTAGGAGTACCCTAATTAAGTTAATAACAATGTACCTACCTATATAGTTTAAGTTTAAAAAATTTGGCTCTCAAAAGAAATTTCAATCGTTGTACTATTGATATTTGGCTCTGTTGACTAATGAGTTTGCCGACCACTGACCTAACAGATTTAATGTTAGTCAGTAATCCTCAATTCAAATTGCATACGTTTTCATGAAAAGCTGAAATAACTGAGCTTCCAAGAGCACTCCCAGCCCTCAAATATCATCATACGCTTCCTTGACAGCACAAAAACAAAAATAGCAATCTACATTATAACCTAGGCATTGCAAAGATCGCCTGAACCCTAGAGCTTTCCTGCCATTACTAAAAGTTTCTCAGAAAGAAAAGATGCTAGCAGATGAAAGGCATGTGACTGAATGAGATATGCTATATAAATAACAAATACCAGGGACATTCTAAAGAAAATAGCTTTGCAGCTAATAAGAATTTGGGGGCTAGAACTAAAGCTGAAAATACTAGAAAGGTCTAATCTGGGAAAATCCAATATTCTTTTGTTGGCCCACTGGGTAATCAGAGTTCAGAGATTTCCCCAGTTAATACAAAACTTCTGAACACAGCTGTAACACATGGCAAAAGTGTAAACCTGGACAAAGTAATTAGCTTGATATGAAAGAGGGCTATGATCTGAAACACCGAGGAACTATGAACTCAATGAAACAAGCACTGACATGGGAGGCAGGAGACCTAGACAGAATTAATGGCCCTGCCATCATCATCACTTAATATTAACCAAATATTTATAATAGACTGGACTTCACAGAACTGAATAACTCACTAATCCCCAACTTAGAAAAAGCACATGCCGGAACCGGTTTGGCTCAGTGGATAGAGCGTGGGCCTGCGGACTGAAGGGTCCCGGGTTCGATTCCGGTCAAGGGCATGTACCTTGGTTGCGGGCACATCCCCAGTGGGAGGTGTGCAGGAGGCGGCTGATCGATGCTTCTCTCTCATCGATGTTTCTAACTCTCTATCTCTCTCCCTTCCTCTCTGTAAAAAATCAATAAAAATATATTTTTAAAAAAAAAAAAAAAAGCACTGACAAGGATCTCATTAACCCCACCAACTGCAGTAACAAGGGCAGTTGTCATTAGCCTCCATCACAAGAGGGTGGTAGGAAGTAATGAAGGTTAGAAGACACTTGATGTAACTTAGAAAAAGGTGTATCTTAAAAACGCCTAAAGATTTTATGTTTGGTTCATTTTGCAAAGATCTGAGATAAAATACTGATGAATGCAATGTGAAAACTATAAATATACAGACAGCATTATTTTGTTAACATCATCATTCTGAAATGTGTCTGGTATACAATAAAAACTATTAAGACATTGATGAAAGAAATTAAAGAAGATACAATGGAAAGATAGTCTGTGCTCATGGTCTGGAAGAAGTAATATCGTTAAAATGTCCATATTATCCAAAGCAATCTACAGATTCAATGTAATCTCTCTCGAAATTACAAAGGCATTTTTCACAGAAATAGAACAAACAATCTTAAAATTTGTATGGAACCACAAAAGACCTCAAATAGCCAAAACAACCTGAGAAAGGAAAACATCAGATTCTATTACAAAGCTACTGTAATCGAACAGTATAGTACTGGCATAAAAACACACTAATGGTCAACTAATTTATGAAAAAGGAGCCAAGACTATACAATAGGGGAAGGACAGTCTTTTAATAAATAGTGCTAAAAAAAAACTGCACAGCACACCATACACAAAAACCAACTCAAAATGAATTAAAGACTTGAAAGTGAAACCTGAAACCACAAAACTCCTGGAAGAAAACATAGCTCAGAGGCTCCCTGACATCAGTTTTGGCAGTGATGTTTTGGATTTGACACCAAACACAAAGGCAACGAAAGCAAAAATAAACAAATGGGACTACATCAAACAAAAAAGCTGCTGCACAGCAAAGAAAACCATCAACAAATTGAAAATGGAACCTAAAAAGTAGGAAAAAATATTTACAAATCATGTATCTGATACAGCCTCTCCTCCCATAACTGATTTTAAAAGCAATTTTACAAAACAATGTGTGCATAATTATGTTTCTACATGTTATAGGCCCAACAGTACATTTGCAAATACCTGCTCATGGGAGATATCTGGGTGCAAAACTGTATTGGACTAAAGAAATGACTCCATATGGAAACTCAAATACACAGAAACGAGTGAACAAAACTAGAAATAAGAAAATAAAAAGGCTAATATAACAAAAGCTATAAGTACATGCTTACTCTTCTTCTCTCATAGCTTTTAAAAGATATGAAATTGCATAAGGTAAGAATTATAACAATGTTGGTTTTATTACATACAGATGTAATGTGTATTAACAATACCATAAAAAAGAGGAAGGGAAACAGTCTATATAGGAGTAATGTTTCCTTATCTCATTGGAATTAAGTATAAATCTAAAGCAGATTCTGATCAGCTAAAATGTACACAGTACATTTTGCACATTTATATAGGAAATGACTAAAAAGTGAAAAAATAAAGAAATTAAAATGTTACATTAAAAATATTCACTTCATGTCCGGATGGTGTGGCTCAGTGGTTGAGCATCGATCTGTGAACCAGGAGGTCACAGTTCAATTCCCAGTCAGGGCACATGTCCAGGTTGTGGGCTCGATCCCCAGAAGGGGGCATGCAGAAGGCAGCCAATCAATGATTCTCTCTCATCATTAATGTTTCTATCTCTCTCTCCCTCTCCCTTCCTCTCTGAAATCAATAAAAATATATATTTTTTAGAAATATTCACTTCATGCAAAAGGAGAAAGAGAGAAACAAAATATACATGAGAAATAGAAAACAAGAGATAAAAAGCCAGACAAATATTCAACTATATCAATAACACTAAATGTAAACAGATTAGACAATTCAATCAAAAAGCAGGTACTGACAGAATGAATATTTTAAAATACAACTTATGAGGTCTACAGGAGACACATTAAATTCAAAGATAGAAATGTCATTATAATGAAGTATAGATGGAAATAATTTCATGCCAATAGTATGCAAAAGAAAACTATAATGACTACACAAATAGAATAATAGACTTTAAGGCAAAATTGTTATAAGAGACAAAGAAGGACATTATACAAGGATAAAAGGGTCCATGTTCCTAAAAGACATAATTATAAACATAGAAACATATGCTACTAACAATAAAGCCCCAGAATCTATAATAATAAAAGCATAATATGCTAATTAGACTGGACAGCCAAACAGCGGAATGACCATCTGGATGACCTTCCAGATGACCATCCAGGACCCAGCTAAGGCGGATGCGATGCAATTGGTCAGAGGCCCGGCCATCGCCCCATGATTGCCCCGCAGAGGGAAGCCTAGGCCACCAGCCAGCGGGACAATCACTCGGGGGGCTCCATGATTGCCCCAAAGAGGTAGGCCCAGGCCACCGACTGGCGGGCTGTGGTGGGTGGGTGGGGCCTCCCTCTACCAGGGAAGCCTGAGTCCCAGGTGCCAGAGGTAAGCCGGTGCCGGCAGCCGGGGGAAGGAAGGCCTACTCTTGCACAAATTTCGTGCCTAGGCTTTCTAGTAGATAGATAAAGCAGAAACTGACAGAACTGAAGGGAGAAACAGTACAAGCATAATACTAGTTGGAGACTTCAACAACCCACTTTCAATAATGGATAGGACAAATAAACAAAAGGTACTCTATGCACAACAGAACCAATAAAAAGATGCATTCACTGAAGCTGTGGTCCTATTTAACATACAATAATTTACATTAACTTACAGTCTGCTTAATTTAACTGGTCAGCCTTTGAACAGTATGTTTGGTCAACATTCTTTTTAAAATATCCTCTATCTTTTCTTTTAAAAAAGCAAGAGTCTGCCAAGAGTTATGTAAAAGATGATCTTTCTCATGAAGAGCGTTCAGATAAGCCAGTAAAACTTCAGAAGTTACTAATCCTATCTAATAATAGACAAACATGGTAATTGACCATACCTTCGCTACACCTCCCATTGGCTAATCAGCGCAATATGCAAATTAACCAACAAAGATGGCGGTGGGAAAGGACAGCTGGTGCGTGGCCGGGTCCCTGGGACCCGAAAAGGTGCAGAAAAAAAATTTTTTTTTAACACATTTCAATTTCAAGAAGTAAAAACAAAACCAAGAAAGTAAAACTACGCTTTCAGAGCCTGAACATCCACAGGGACCTCAGCGCGATCCCAAGCCTCCGCCCGCCCCAGCACGGGATCCAGGCCTGTCGTGTGTGGGGCCGGGCAGGCCGGGCGGGCGGCATTACTATCTGAGCGGCTGCCCAACCCAGCTCGGGATCCAGGCCTGCCATCTGCAACCGGGGGAGATGGGGCAGACACCGCGGGATTGGGTGTGCCAACTGCCACCAGGGGAGCGGGCCTAAGCCAGCAGGTGGTTATCTCCCGAGGGGTCCCAGACTGTGAGAGGGCACAGGTTGGGCTGAGGGACCACCCCCGCCCCCGCCGCCAGTGCACAAATTTTTGTGCACCGGGCTTCTAGTCCTATATAATAAAAGGGTAATATGCAAATCGAACGAACGGAGGAATGACTGGTTGCTATGATGCACACTGACCACCAGGGGGCAGACGTTCAATGCAGGCGCTGCCCCCTGGTGGTCAGTGCGCTCCCACAAGGGGAGCACCACTCGGGCAGAAGCAGGGCTCACAGGTGGCAAGCCCAGTGGCAGTGGGCAGGAGCCTCTCCTGCCTCTGAGGCAGTCGGACATCCCCCAAGGGCTCTCGGACTGCGAGAGAGCTCAGGCCAGGCTGAGGGACCCCCCTAGTGAACATATTTCGTGCACCGGGCCTCTATTAATATATAACAAGAGACAACAGATCCAATTTAAAGCCTTTTGTACTCAGGAACCTAGCTTTTGAAGGTTCTACTTTCCTATGGAGTAAAGGGCTGTAAAAAGGCTTTCCTGCTTTGACCCTAATAAGGAGGTTGAAAACAGGCAATCACATTTTTTTCAACAGCCTCCTATGTTCCTCACAAAATGTAATTATACCATAGAAGGGAACAAGTGGGA
The DNA here is from genome assembly GCF_000412655.1 of Myotis brandtii. Classification (NCBI taxonomy): domain Eukaryota; kingdom Metazoa; phylum Chordata; class Mammalia; order Chiroptera; family Vespertilionidae; genus Myotis; species Myotis brandtii. The sequence continues at coordinate 466,214 of NW_005371823.1, read as the reverse complement.
TAGAAAGACATGAGAGAGAACACATTTAAGGAAACCCTCCAACACAAAGTCACTGGAAACCAACTTCAATTATTAATGTCAAATATATCCAACCAAAAATGTTACAATGTGTATAATTGGAAAATTATATTAATGCACCCTATTTTAAAATTTTAAATGTTATCAAGCTTTAAAATATATCATTGTTTAATTACCTTTACATTTATAAATCATTTTTATTGAACTTATTTGAGGTGACAGTGGTTAACAAAAATTACATAGGTTTCAGGTGTACAATTCTATAATACATCATCTGTATATTGTATTGTGCGTTCCCCACACCAAGTCGCATCTTCCATCATCATTTATCCCCTCTTTCCCCTCTCCTATTTCCTCACCTCTTTTCCCTCTGGTAATCACCATATTGTTGTCTATAAGCAGCAACTGTTGCTTCACTATTTAAAAAAATTACCTTTTAACAATAAAAAATTTCATAAACCATTAAAATTAAAGAGCTCAATGCCCAGCTGGCATGGCTCAGTGGTTAAGCATCGACCTATGAACCAGGAGGTCATGATTCGATTCCTGGTTAGTGCACATACCCAGGTTGCAGGGCTCGATCCCGTGTGCGGCGTGCAGGAGGCAGCGATCAGTGATTCTCTCTTATCATTGATGTTTCTATCTCTCCCTCTCCCTTCCCCTCTGAAACCAATAAAAAAGGTTTTTTAAATTAAAGAGCTCAATAGCAGATTTTGTATTAGAAAAAAATTCTAGCAAAACAGCTTTATGTATTATTTCATTAAGCTAAATTTCAATAAAAATGTAATAAAATGTATATACTATATATATAGTATACAGGTATACTAAGAAGAATGTTTCCATTAGTCATTGTGTATTAAATAAAACACACATTAGAGCATGATCATATTTGAAAAATACTAAGTGCAACATATGGCATATATCTAAATTATCTATTGAGCCCTAGAACAATGTACATAGTATTTGAGGTCCAAAATACTGTGGCCATTAAGAATGGGGGAAAAGTGATCCAGACTATATTCAAATTCGACTGATAGCAGCTTCTTTTCTTGTCCCTCCCTGTGATCAGCCCATGGGAGAGAAGAGGGGTAGAGGGATCTTATGACAGAGAATATGGTGCCCCAATCCTCCAAGCAGCTGTTCAGTGACACCTCACAGGCCTCTTCACTCATCCTGAATCCCTGCATCTTCTTTCTCTAAGTCCTTACATCTGTCCCAGGTGGGTAATTTTGTTCCAGAGAGTTGGCTAAAAATAGGTGGCATAGAAAGGTAATTTTACCATTTGCTGTCAGCCCACACAAGGGCTAGACTTACTGTAAAGACCTTCCGCGTTTTATGCTTCCATGACTTAAGGGTAGTTTGGAAAATTAAACTGCAGCACTTGGACTAATTGGAGATTTTAAACTATACTCCGTGGAAGTCCTTTTATACGGAGTCCTTGTGGGAAGGAGGGGGAGAGTAGCAATAAAATCAGGTTCATTTTATCTGTTCTACATCTTGAACCTCATTAAGAATTCAGGCTAGCCTTGGCTAATGGGCTCAGTTGGTTGGAGCATCGGCATGTACGTACGCCATACACTAAAAGGTTGTGGGTTCAACTGCTGGTCAGGTGTGGGAGGAAACCGTGCAATCTCTCTCTCTCTCTCTCTCTTTCTCTCTCTCTCTCTCATCAATAAACAAATCCTCAGGTGAGAATTAAAAACAAAAAAACCATACTCTCCCGACCAGCGCCACTGACAATTTCCTCTTTCTGCTAAGGAGGCACGTGATAGTTCAGGTCATCTCCCTCTTCCATCTGCCCTGGACTGCAATGCATGGGCTTAATGCTGAAAAGAGGCCAGATTTTCTTGTGACTCCGCTCAGTTAAATTTTCACCTCTCTTATCCACTAGCATAGACTGGTTTCCTTGGTTACTGAGGTTTTAACCTTCCATTTCCCAGAAAATCACAGACTACTAATAACTGTTCATCTGGCCAACTTTAAGATTCTCCCCAAAACCCTCAACTCACCAGAGGAAGAGAACTTAATTAACAAGTAAAGAATTATGGAACCAGAAGGAACCTGGGTAGCCCTAGTCCAGCCCGCAAGCTGAATTATGTGGAAATCACATTGGGCCGGTCTACCCTATACCTGCGTCTGTGATTGTGTTCTCTACCCAAATTGACTATATTGCTTCCTTCATAAGCACAAACTTCTAATTCCTTAATCATTATCACTGTTTGTTCTAAATCTCTTCAATTCCAACAACCTCTTAGTGCTTATAATCAAAATGGACTCGGTAGATGTGACCTGGCCAGGGCCGCTTCCTTCCTACCACAAATCTTGAGAATACAGTCACCTTTACAGTTCCTTCTCACGACATTTCTTTCTTTAAATATAACTCTAAGTGGCACTTATCTTTCCCTCTGTCTATCCTACAATGCATCCAAAGAGGGCTGCTTTTGTTCCTTAACTACACAGTTGCCAAGATTCCCGCAACAAGCACTTCTTGAACAGTTACTGCAAGCCAGGCACCAGGTCAGGTAGTGGGGATACAAAAATAAGACAAGGTCCCTCGCCTTCAGCACCCACAGTCCTGTGAGGAAATCAGAAAGTAAACATATACTTTAAGCAGTGAGATATGTGACAAAACATCCATAAGATATTATGGGAGCAGAGAAAAAGCACCAGTAATGGAGGAGAGAGGCTTAGGGAGCCTTCAGGGCCAGCCTTGTGGGCCAGAGAGGAGGAGGAGGAAGGCATTTCAGGCTGAGGGAACAGGATAATTCAGCCCCAGCCCTGGACACAGCCTGAGATCAGTCGAGTGAAGGAAACTGCCACTATCTCCAGCTGGAAGTGGTTCCCAGACTCGGAGAGAATTAGCAAAGAACACACTTCTAACCAAGGAATAACAGTTGTTATCAAAAAAAAAAAATCCAGGGCGGTCAATGACAAGCAAGCTTGAAAAAAGAAAAACAAGCACTAGCCGGTTTTGCTCAGTGGATAGAGCGTCAGCCTGTGGACCAAAGGGTCCCAGGTTCAATTCCAGCCAAGGGCACATGCCCGGGTTGTGGGCTTGATCCCCTGTAGGGGGCGTGCAGCAGGAAGCCAATCAATGATTCCCTTTCATCATTGATGTTTCTATCTCTCTCTCCCTCTCCCTTCCTCTCTGAAATCAATTTTAAAAAATATTAAAAGAAAAAGAAAAACAAGTATAAGGATTATGGAAAGATGGTGGCAGTAATAACATAGTATTTTAGACTTCCCAATCCCCTCCCTCCAATAAACGCCACACAGAGAAAGTATGATAGCAAAATCAAAACTCCATGGAAAACATCCAAAAAAATCTAGGCAGCAAGGTGTCTCCACCTTAAATATGAGCAGATAGGAACAAATCAGTCACATGATCTGCATGGTAGCAGCACCTTGAGAGAAAGCAGAGGGAAGCACTGGGGCCCGCTGAGACAGGCCACTAAGAAACCTGAGCATCCCAAAATAAACAGCAGGTGCTCACTGGAAACTTTCTAGTTTGGGAGGCTCACTGCAAACAGCTGCTAAAAATGCTGGCTCTCAGGCTCTCAATAGCTGGGGAGTACAAGTTCACAGAAAAGACTGAAGGAGCTGAGTCTGGCCCTATGAAGTCCCAGAAGTAACTGGGCAAAGCTCCTTTGCAGGACAAAACTCCACTCTATAGAGCAGTGGTTCTCAACCTTCCTAATGCCACGACCCTTTAAAACAGTTCCTCATGTTGTGGTGATCCCCAATTTCATTGTTACAAATGGAACATAATTAAAGCATAGTGATTAATCACAAAAACAATATATAATTATGTATGTGTTTTCCAATGGTCTTAGGCGACCCCTGTGAAAGGGTCGTTCGACCCCCTAAGGGGTCGCAACGCACAGGTTGAGAACCGCTGCTATAGAGAATCCAAATTGAGCAGAACAGGGACAAAAAAGAGAAAAGGAAAACGGGGGGGGGGGGGGGGGGCCATACCAGATTTGAAAAGGTCTGGAGAGTGCTCCAGAGCCATGAAATCTGAAAAGCTATCCTTAAGAGTGTCCCTCTGCTAGAAGTTTGGGAAAACTGATTTCACATGAAAATCAGGAACATCAGAGGGTAACAGTCAAATCCCATACTATGTTGTTATAAGGACAAAGATATTATAAGGATAGAAGCATTTTTATAATAAATTCAACAAAGCATCCAAAAATGTTTTATTAGAATACAATTTCACTGTTCTAAGTATGTAACTAGAAATTCCACCCACAGTCTTCAGGGGAAAATAATTTAAAAAAAAAAAAAAAGAACAGCTGTCCAGTCTCCATCTTGCTCATGTATTTTTTTCATCAATACATGAAAAAAAAAGTGATATGAAAAGTATCTGAGAACAGAGAAAAAAGGTAAACCAACCCACAAAGCAGGTGTTCAATGTCCCAGATCATAGGGCTCTTCACTCCATTTCTTTCCTCTCCAAGTTCGTATCTCTTCCTCATAGGTGTTACTTGGTTTCTAAGAGTTATGAAAACGAGAGGCATGAAGGAGGTAATTGCCAGTCGTTAGCAGAATCAAGAATGTGGAGGGTACAGCTTTCCTCTCCATTCCCAGCTCCTCCGAGGCTCTTCACCTTTCCTTCAAACAATACTCCCCAGATCTAACAGTCACCAAAATTTTCTATTTCCTGGATTCTTTATTAGAATGAAGTTCACAGTACTATCAGATCAGCACAACAGAATTTTTTTAAAACTTATGTAAAAAACTCATTATAATAAAGATAGCCACTGAGATAGACTCTGATGGGTATGTATTCATCTCATATGGTCACTTATCGCCTTCCTGCTCCTTCATTCTTTGCATGTGGAAGCCTCTTTGCTCTCACAAGTGTCCCCCTTTTCTTTCATACCACACTTTGGTCAAAAGTATCTCAGCAATATTTACCTTCTGAACTGCAAAATGTAATCTGAATCTTTCATAAAATCTTTCTCATGGGAGTTTTTGATCCAGCCAATAAACTTTTCTCCAAACCTGTTAGTAAAACCCAAGTGTCTGGGTGCTTGTATGCCACAGAGCATAGAAGAGTGAACAACTGAAACACAGAGAATCCCCCACTCTGGTGCGCTGCTCTGTTTTACAACAGCATAGGTATTTTCACAAAGACAAAGGTTTGTTTCTTCTTCACATCCGAGTTAAACCGCTGCCTTCTCAATCATCTCTTTGGCTTATCAAAATAATACGATTTCCCAAGTGTCTTTTTACCTGCCAAGAACCCACCCTCCCACCCCAGATTCTCCCATTCAGTCCACTTGTTAACAGTTTATCAGAAAGCCTTGAACAGAGTTCTCAACTCTCCCTACAAAACGAGGCGGCAAAGTAACCACCACCATGTGCCATTTTAGACAGCATGGAGAGCTCATCCTTGTTCCAATAAACAGTTTCCTCAAAGATATCCCTTATCAGAAGCTATTTTTAAATGTTTATCACTTAAGATTTTTTTTTATGTGATGTCCCATTTTCTGTGTAGCTAACAATTCTAATAAGAAGCAATGACAGGGTGATTTTGGTAAGCCTTATTCAGAGGTTCCAAAAGGATTAAAAACTCTGTTGCCCAGCAATTATTTATTCTAGCAACACTCAGCGGATCTGCAATCTATATATATAAAAGGCTAATATGCTAAGTGTCCACCTGGGTAATGACATCACATAGCAACACCCAGCTTCCTCTCCCTAGTGACGACTAGCCTCCTTGCAGTTTCTTCAGCCCAGGAACATGACTTGCTTTATAGCCAGGTGGAAACATTTTACACTTTAACCAAATGTCTATGAAGCATTTTCTCATGCCTCATCTCATTTGATCCTCACAGAAGTCCTGGAGTAGGTAGATAGGAGACTTGGTGGAATCCTATTTTCTTTTCATTAGCTGGAAAACAGAGATTTAGAAAGTTTAGAAACTTGACACGACTGAAAAGAAGTAAGAAATGGTGGACCTTGAAAATGATTTCAGGTTTTCTCACTGCGCAGAACATAGTCAAACACTGCTGCAGTTAAATATTTTACCCTTTGTTCTCCCTGCATGATCTACAATAATAATGTGCTTCGTGTTGATATTTACTGCTGTGTTGCTGACAACTACCTGAAAGAGAAGTTGGGGGTGCTTCACTGGGCTGGAAAAAGTTTAGCTACATCAGAAAGCAAATCTAATTAAACAAGTTTATTGTATACTAGAGGCCCGGTGCATGAATTTGTGCACAGGTGGGGTCCAGCCGCCCGCCCCATTGGGAGCTGATCAGGACTGGGCCGGCAGGGGACAGGGGATGTGGGAGGTTGGCCAGCCGGCCCTGCCCCCAATCAGGGTATGGGGGTAATCGGGGGTGGGGCTGGCCAGGGGGAGGGGCCACGGGCAGTTGGGGGGGGGGCCAATCGGGGCCCCAATTGGGCTAGTTGGCCACTACAGTGCACGTCATAGCGACCGGTCGTTTCAGTCGTTCTGGTCGTTCTGTCTATATCCTATCTAATAAAAGAGAAACATGGTAATTAGCGTACGACCGCTACCCTTCCCATTAGCTAATTAGGGCGATATGCAAATTAACTGCCAGCCAAGATGGC